>NC_135399.1:6565451-6842951 GCF_051989625.1 Stigmatopora argus
AGCAACCTGCATTAAATTTACCTGCCTGTCTCTTTTTATGTACAAATGTTGAGGAAAAAATGACACAAGCTTGTGCAAAATATGTACACATATATTCCAATGCAGGATTCTTATATACATGAGTACTGGAGAGGGAGGAGCTAAATATGCTTTGCTCATTGTGTCACGCATGCAAGAAAGCCATCACGGCACAACAGAGAAATAGAGTAACATTATCGGGAGTCTTCGGCCATGAAAACGTCGGTAACATTAAACGTGAGCCTAGCGGGGTGAGATTCGGCGCAAAATGCTGCTGAGAAAAGGGGGAAGCAAGGCAGAAAACGTATTTCTATGAAGAGGTAAAGTGCATAAAATGTCAAGAGTAAAAAACAAAAGGTGACAGGAGACAAAGGTTGCGGAAACGTGCGTTGAAGCAGGTCAGCTGTCTCGCCAGCTTCGTTCTACGATGGCCGACACTCTCTTCTCATACTCGCGCTTGTTCTCCTGGTACAGCTGCGCTGCCTGGCTGTTGGCCGGGCTGTTGGGGTTGGGCTCGTCCAGCAAAGACTGCGACGCAAATGGCAATCTTTTACTTTGCTGCCACAAACCATTATTTTACTTACCGTATTTTCTCGCATATAAGCCGTATTTGTAACAAAAAAATGACTGAATCAAGGCTACTCCTTATTAAAACCATGAATGTGGAGGTGAAAATTCTGAATCAGGGGGCAGCTTGTACGCGAGAAATTGTAAAATTCAACGATTTTAAGGTTTCGGCTTAAATGTGAGTGAATACGGTAATTCTCTACCTCGAGTTGCACAATTGGCTGATTTATACAGTAATACCTAGTTTATCGCGGTTAATAATTTCCAAGACCTGTCGCAGTTGGTGAATAACCGCGATGTAGAGACAGTGTTTTTATGGTCTCTAGTCAATATTATTTGGACTTTCAAACCCTCCTTCTACTACTACCAAAAGTAGACACTGCCCTCTTGTGGCTACTGATATTTTTACATATTTTTTTTAGATTTTACAAAATGCTTTTTGAACAAAAAACAGAAGAAAAAAATGGGTTAAAAATTGCAATGATTGATTTAAAAAGGGGAAAATCAGGAAATATAATGTACATCTATAATCTGCAATTTGACCCTAAAACAGAAAGTTAGCACTCATGATTTACTTTCTCGGGCCGCACAAAATGAAGCGGCGGGACAGATTTGGCGCCACTTTGACACCTGTATATCATAATATAGACTATTTACTGTTCTTCTCATGATGTATCAATTGAAAAAAAAATGCTCCAAAACCAAATGAATAATTCAGTAATTTAAAAACGAATGCAAAATTTACCTTTAATTCTTTCTGGTACCTGAGGTGATAAACCAGAGTTGCTCTACAATGAGTTCCTTTTCATTTACGGAAAGGAACTTTGCTGTAACTTTGGCATCTTTCAACATGCGGTACATTACTAAAATAAAAGAAACACATTGTATACCTCCCTAATATTTTAACTTCTTTGCTGCTTTTGATGACGAAAGACGTCTAATGTTCATTTGGACAATTTCTAGGTCCACAACTTCAAGTAACCGTCACAGTCTATTCCTTACCTGGATGGACGTAAGAATTGAAGACACATCATAGGTGGGACTCCATCGATTTTGGAGGATGTCCAAACAAATACTGCCATCCGCGTAGACTGTGGAAGGGGGACACATCATTGAAACGTCAATTGGAATTGCAATAAAAGCTATAATAGGGTTAAATGTTGGAAGAAAAAAAAATCTTTCTGCTTTAAGCCATCCTAGTTTTAAGGGATTGGATGGGTGCTCGTGATCAGAGTTGGCTAGAGTAGCAAAAAAATGTAATCTCAAATGACAAGGTGTGGTTACAATTTTTACAAACGTACGCGTGACAGCCGTTGACCAAGTTGAGCGACATTCTTACCGTTTGGGTGAAACATCTTTGACACAAATCGCACCGTAGGAGGTTTGTTGGGATATTCTTCTGTGAACTCCACAATCAGTTTAAATGTACCTAAACCCCAAAAGTGGAATATTCAGTTAGCAAACTAACATTGAGGTTTTTTTTTAATCAGTCATTGGCCATCATACTGAAATACGTACCATCTTCAAATGGAGTTCCTTCAGGGCTGAAACAAAAGGAGAAACAATTCAATTATAGTTTATTAATTAATTATATAGGGACATTCTTTACCTCAAAATTGTAAAAATGGTTTTCTTTACACCTGTAAATTTTAAGTAAATATTCTCTGATAATCGGCGGATATTTAATTCACATGTTTCGTTGAATAATCCACTATCAAAACAGTCGTTTGTGTTACAAGGCACAAAAAGTGCTGACGACTCAAACTGTACTGCTCAAAAATTTACAATATTTTGTTTACAATATTATTATTAATCATTACAGCAAAAGCTGGGACAGCTGAGGCTAATGTGAGTCTTCAGCAATATTTGTCAATCTGTGAGGAAATGTTTTAAATTTATTTTTATTGTATCAAAGAATACCCTTTTAATTTTTATCATTTATTAAATAAACAAAGATGACCAAAAACTATTCATATTGGATGGCTGTTTTTTTTATTTAAAAAAGGGAAAATACTGTACATGTTCGTTTTTTTCCCATATAAAGAAATGTCAATTATGAAAAAAACAAAAGGTGGGTAGTAAATATTCTCTTTTTATCATTTCATCATTTTTTTAAAACTGTTTAAGTGGATGCACATGATTGATTTACTTATATCAGCCACCCAAAATGATGTGGTAGGCCTTATAAATTGACAGAAATTAAGTTACAGTTGTCTTTAGTAGATGACAATTTACCCAAAAATGACTGCGTTCCACACCATGATGTTGTTTTCAGAGGGGGCTCCACTGACACCAGCTGGGGGATCCTCTTGTAGCCTAATACCAAAAAACATACATATATTTATTTTATTTTTTTTCAGGGGGGGGTCAAACACTTATTTGGTATCTTTGCTATGGCCACTTAATATGGTGACCAGTGAGTGTTGAGTAGCTGACATAAGTAAAAGTAAAGGTAAGATGATCAACAACCGCGGACAAAATGTTCCCTAACAACTTTGACTATTGTGCTCTTCTTCATTACTTACGAGGAAAATATTAAAAGGCCAGCTCAAAAGCACTCCATACTATGAAAAAGGGTTTAAAAACTCGAAATACATTTTTTTTAAATTACACAATCAACACTCAAGTCAAACAATTGCTTTCACCTGGCTAAATATTAGCTTGTTTTAAAATTGAGTACACATTGCTAAGCATTTTGCTGAACGTAAATTCTATTTTCCAGCCTCTTAAAACACGTTTGTTGTTTTTTCACATAAACATTATGTTTTCGTTTCATAGCTTTCGTGGTATTTAAAAAAAAAACAGGTGTTCCGAGTTTCGGTCTTAGCTTAGCCGCTTTTGGCAAATGCTTACGGGCTTCGCGCAAACAAACAACTCACCGTTTAAAATCTCTCATAAGTCTCCTTCTAGCCGGTGTGGACATGGTCCAACTTTGTCAAATTAAATCTTCGTATTAATGATGTTTTTGTTAATTAATGCCGCTGTTTATCTGATAACATCCTAGTTCGGACGCTCTCTCTGGTAATCCGGTCTGTTTAGCCCTTCCCCTTTACAAGGAAGATACCATATCTGCATAGAGAGGGGGGACAAAACTAAATAACACTTATCCAATAGAATCATAGTACAATAAAATTCTATAAACTTAGCTGTTTTTTGTACAAATGTCAGTACCTTTACACTTACAATTTTGTCATTGAAGGGCAACTGTTATCTTAAACAGCAGAAATGAGTATTTTTCCCTAGTTTTATTTGTACTCCCCTATTTTGGTGAATGTTTTCGTCCGACGGGGCGCGGCCTAATCACGTGGCGTTTTGCAGGGTTGTGTTAGTGAAGGTCGGGCCTGTTCCTGACAGGTGACCGGGATCCGAACGCCAGCTCAGCGGGGGCCAGACACGTGAGCACGGGGTGTGCCAGTCTGCCCCATCCGCTCTATTTAAAGATACAGTAAAACTGAGGTTCCATGAAACCAACTTCCCACAAACTGGCAGCAACATGAACAAATAGACCACTTCAAAATTCCATTTGGGATTCATTACAGTCGAGATTTTAGTTTATAAATATGTTGGTACCATAATGAGCTGTTTAGGGCTACACGTATATTTGATAAATGATTTTTGAGCGATGTCATAATTTCCCCCCTAATTTAAAGTGATGTATCATATGATAATGATACACATTGCTGACAAATTATATTTGAAATTTTGGAGTGTTTTTGTTCTGAGGGTAGAATTAAAGGCTGATTTTAAATTATTTTATTTGCTGTCAATTATTTAGCAGCTGGGCTTTAAAGGAGTAGGAAAAGGAAACAATTGTCTGCTATCACATTAATAAAAAATATATAGGAAAATTAAGCATATATAATAGTTTTTAAAAATTCAGTCGAATTGATAGTCTAACGGACAATTGAGCAGAATCTACATTCTTTTTTGAATGAAATAAACACGAATAGTAGTAACATGAGTTTTTATAGTTAACATCAACAATTCGAAAATTGTTGCACTGTAATTAGAGAAAATCGAAAGTTAAAATGTTAGGACTTTGTAAAAACATGAATTTTAACTAGGCTGGTAATTGTTAATGGTGTTTTTTTTCATACACCTCAAAAATATGTCCTAATAAAAAAAACATTGCTAATTTTACAAGTTACGTATATTTAAAAAGCTGTAGTTGAATAAGGCCAGTTCTAGTTTAAGGATAAGACCAACATTTATGTAAAAATATTGGTCAGAAAACAGAATTATTAGAAATTGAAATAACATAACTATTCCAAGTTACATTTCAATTATTTCCTGAAATTAGCTGTTATATGACGATTTAAAACTCATAACCCAATTTGTCCAACTTCCCCCCCCCCCCAAAAAAATTGCCTAAGATCCGAAAAAGTGAATCATATTTTTACATTGGCAGTGCTTTAATAAAATTGCTGACTTAATACGATTTAAAGAAAACATTCATGTTAACAACTCAAACCCGAAAACACTACAAGCGTAGAAAATTAATACAAAACAGCCAGACTGGGCCTGCCCTTTACAATTGGAAACATTTCCTGGAACTAGCGTCTCAACACTCAATAGCTTGTAAGGCAAACCAAAAAAATCTGAACTCATCTAACTTTAGGCTCCGTGGTAGAGGAGCATGGTGCTGAAGAGGGTGTTGTCGTAAAACTGCTCCGCTTTAACCGACCTCTGGTGCTCCACTTGGCTGATCTCAGGCGAGCCCCTGGAGAGAAGCTGCGCTTGACATTGACCGAGTGGGGAAATGCCCACTGACACTGGGAGGGAGAAGACAAACAGTCAAACGCGTGTGCACGTATCGGCAGGTATTTGGAAGTGCCATCCGTAAAGTGTCAGAGCCTCTTGAAAGCAAATAGGTCACGACCTCATTTGTGTGTTCTGGAAGAGATGAACTAGTTTTCAAGATGTCGCTTTGGGGTAAGGTTCCAATTTTTTGCAAAATTGATCTCCTAGGAAATGGCTTGCGCGCTTTGGTATTCAACTCATTCACTGCCATTGATGGTGATAGACATCCACTCCTATCCCATCAATGGTAGACAATTATTTTAAATATATGTACGTATATTTGAATATATATTTATATAAAATATGTTTTATCAAGAAATGCCACAACACATATTCTGGGGTGTGAATACATATACCTAGGCTGGTACCAATAATACAAATTTAGTGCGTGTATATATTTTTGCATTAAAATTGCCATTTTAGTTCAAATAAAAGCAAAAATAACTGTCAAATGAGTTGAGATACAAAATGACCCATATCACCCAGCACTAGCTAGCAGTGAATGGGTTTAAAAAAACCAAACAAACAAAGAAAAAGTGTATAAAAAGCTCAACATTTAATGACATGACATCATTAATAACAAGGTTACACCCGCTCAGCAGTGCATACTAACTTTTAATATACCAACAGAAACCCTATACTATGCAATTTCAATACACAGGGATAAAAAGCACATTTGTTTCAGTAAAAGCTCGAGTAATAAGGCTTTTTTTTTTCAAATCTTGAGTGGCAGACCAATTACAAAATTACTTAGAAGTAATAATGACCAAAAGAGTAAGCACTCAACCAATTTTTATGTTGTGTTTAACATGGACATTCTACACCACTTATTGGTTAGCCCCCCATTTACATATCACTTCTGACATTTTTTTTTAAATGCTACACAACTCATTTACAGCGATAAACGCCAAATCCATTTTGACCGCGAAGGTCAAAACGCATTTGGACGTCTATCGCTGTCAATGCCACTGAAACATGACCATTCAAATACAAATATCCTATAAAATTGTGCAAAGTATGTCCTTTTTTTAATAATAGTTTTGATAGGAATCTGCTATATAAGAGCAAAACAGCTTACACACAGCCTCCTAATATTAGCATTTATGCATGTTGAATGCTAAGAATTAACCCAGAAGTGGACAATAGCAAAATATATACAAGACAAATAAAACACCCACACACTTCTCTACAAATACGCATAAGAGTTGGTGCAGCGACAAGGCGTTTGCATGGAAGTCACATTGAAGACCTCCAGCCCTTTAGAAGCATGGTGGGACACACTCCGCCCCCCCTCGTCCTCCCACTGATCCAAGGGCACTGGCCCGTTGGCTGGCGCCACCCCATTCAGCCCCAATGCAAAGGGTCCCGGCCCACCTGAGGTCATGGTCGACGCCAACTCCATGTTTTCCGCCGGTAGGTCTCCAGCACCAAACTGTGGCTCGTTACCGTTTTGTGGTCCCAGTGGCATAACCAGACCTTAAATAAAAAAATAAAAAAAATTGTAAATGAAAAAGGACAAGCTTTTGTGAATTACAAGGTCACAAAATTGATGAGAATAACTCGGGACCCTCTGAATCATTGTTTCACATTACAATCATCAAATTAGCCAGAATCGGCAACTGTTGACATTTTTCGCATGCCCACAATTTCTTCGATTCAGTTGTCAATCTAAGGCTTATTTTGAACCAGTTCAATTGAACTACGGCCACACGGTACCCAAGTGTGACATGTGACAATACCGCCATCTTGTTGGCAGTACAGAGGCCTACAATGCCTTAAAAAACTATATAAACAGTTCTTGGTAATACGATCAAACCTATGTATTAATCTAATTCAAATTGGACCTCATGTCATAAGGGCAGACAACCTGCTAAAGGTTGAAACTGAATCAATGGTGCCCTCTAGTGGGTGCTGCCAAGTGGAGCTACTGCAGTCATCAAGTCAATAAAAATTGTAAGGCTCTGGCAGCAATCGTTCAAGCAATCAGATTGCAACGTCTATATTCTATTTTTAATTAGGCTGTGATTCACACCCACCATTTGGTCTGGCCTTTTTCACCGGGTGGACCTCCTGCTCATCCAACGATCTCTTTCTGTTAGGTATACCCTTGAAGAAGCCACGATTCTGGATAGCGGGGTTATCGTGGTGGCCCCCATTGCGAGCGGTTACGTTGAGGACTGCACCGTTATGGAACTGAGCCATGTTTTGTTGGAAGTTCTGGGCATTGGAGAGAAGCTCGGCACACTCCTGGAAGCCCTGCGCGTGGGCCAGGTCAGCGGCGGTCAGCCCGCTGGCATTCCTCACACTGCACAACGGGAAAAGTTAAGTGTCAGCGCGACTTCCGGTGCGTTCGCACGTACACAAATCCAAAGAAAACATGACGCTCACTCAGACACACAGACGCACTTATCCATCCAACACTCCCACATACACACACACACATGTATAATGAGGAAATCAATTTGCTTTTGTGATCATAATCAGAGACGATGATGGATCCCTTTCGGATCACTCGCATCATCATTTTTGGGTGAACCAAATGGTTTCCAAATTTTCTCAAAAATATCAAGCCTGCTGGCAAAGAGACGAGATTAAAACAATGCCAAACTAAGTTTAGCTGAGATGAGCATTTTCATTTTTCAGGGGATATCTGGAGCAATCCGACTTGAGACGGAAGACAATAGAAGTTCAAGACACAAGATCTCCAAACGCCCAATTTGAGCATGGATTCAAGATTCAAAAAGATCTTAGATGAGCAAAGTGGCCCAAAATATACCTGGGCTAGCAACAGATGCTAAAAATGTCAAGTGATGCGACCAAAGCCGGCACAAGGTAGCGAATCGCTTCAAGAAAAATCCGAAATCAAGATGATAAAGCAAGTTTTCAGGTTAAGTCCGTTGAAAATAACTGGGAAATTCAAGTATCTTCGACAAGTCCTGAAAAAAAATGGACTTTCAAGATCTTCTCTGAAGACTGACTTCTGTTCGCAATTGTGTTAATCTTGCCTCTTTGCAACAGACTTTCATCATGCCAGAAAATGAGCAAACAGTGCTGGGACTGGATCACTGTCTTTGTGGAATCGATGTGCCTTGACAGTAAAACCCTTATTCATTATAATTCTAAAATGATTTAGGGCTAATAGGGAAAAATATTCCAGAGCTCACAATTGACAGAAAACTAAAATACTGCTAAAATACGGATTATTTCAAGAGTTGGTTACTAAACGGAATTGCCCGTTTACAAAACAATATCAGACTTGTTCTTGACAGCATAAAGCGGTTCTCAGAGCCAACAGAGAGCTCTTTGTTAACTAAATAGAGTTTCTGGAAAAGCGCCAGAATGGCAGAAATTGCTGTCAAAGGGCCATTTCATAGAGGAATTATATCAGCCCACTGAAAAGCTTTTGCTTCTGCTAATGTACATTTAAAAACAACTTTAATGCGACCTCTAGTTTTACTGTTAGCAAGTGACATCGACTTCCACAATGTAACAGCTTCCAGCCATTTCAAATCAACTTGTGTCATAAAAAAAACTTCTGGAAATAGTGTGCACATGGGGTAATTTAACATTTGTCAAAATTCACACAATAACTTGAACATCAACTCTCCCCCCCCCCCCCATTTGAATTAACGCTTCCAGCTTATTTCTCAAATCAGACAATTTGCACAATTGTGGTCGGGGAAATGTACTCGTCTCATGCCAAGGAATACAAATCGTAATTTAAAAGCTGTTATCTATTAAGAAAGAAGAAAAAAACAAGTTGAAACACTTGCTATGATGTAAGCACAAACATTCTGTTCCCAGGCTAAACACCAGCAGCGTGACCTTAAACACACCACTGAGAACACCGTATAAGGAATAGTTTCGTTTCGTGGCTTTTACATTGGATTCATAGATTTAACCCCCCCCAAAAAAACTATCACCGGCTGAAAATGTGTCTGTGATGACTACAAGTTAGTGTGCTTTATTATTACTTTATGCCAAGTGTACGTCAATGTCATTACAATGTATTTTTAAGTGAAACCCTGGCTAAAAAAATGAATGAATGATTATAGTTAGTCTTTAAAAGCATGTGAATTATATGTATAGGCACTGGCTATCGTGTGTGTCGCCAGACAAACCTCAATCAAATTCAATATTCCTTTAGTGAGACGTGACACCCCGATTTTACGCCGATCCGTTTTTTTTTTTTTACCAAGGAAGCGTTAATTCTTTTGAATTGCCTGGTATGCTTTGCTTTCAGTCCTAACGTATGTGTCTTCGCTAACTATTCATCTAACCTCCCAAAGGCAGCCTATTGTCATGCTAGTGCTTTGACATGGGACTCACGTGATTAAACCTGTCCATATAAAGGGCTCCTAATGGTTAGTTGACAAAAATAAACATTCAATCAATAGAAATAGACTAAAAAATTCAAGACAAAAGCTAGATAAAAGAACAATCATGGGTAATAAGCAAAGCATGCAGGTGTAAAAAATTTCACTTGTGATTCATTGACATGAAATCCTAGCATTAAAACCAATCACCGCAAGAAATACCTCAACAGTTTGCCAGTGTGTAGATAGGAAGCGATAGTGAGAACACTCAATGCCACAACAGTGCGGCGGCTATCCCAGGGAACGGGGCAGACTCAGCGTCAGTGTCTATTCTCCCCATTTCTAGGATTACTTGAAAAAACCAAGTCATGTCCAACTCAATGGCTGCAAAACAATTAAGACGTACGGTTCTGTTTTAGCAGGTGAGCAAACTTTTTTTCTCTTTTTCTTCGCACTTATTGTCACTTTCAGCAAGGACAAAAGAGTATTGTATCAGGTTAATAGTGTGACATCACAGAATGAAGACATTTCTTGGCATGACCTTCAAATATTGAACAGTGACATAACAATGAAGAAATTAAAAACCATTGCACAAGATGATAGTTACCATTACACAGTTAAAATGTGACTTCATGGTGCTAAGCAATGCTAACGGCCGCTAATCGCTCAGCTTTTAATATATCGTCACGCCTTCCTGCCTCCTGCTCGCTAACTACTACTTTCCCACTTACTGAGGCTCATGACAAATTCAATTAAAACGGCAAGAATATGAATATTAGTATTATGAAATAATAGCAGACACCTCCAAATGTTAGGCATGTTGGGGTTTTCCCAACAACAATGCATGTAAGGATCAATTACATTAAATACGTTTCAATTGCGTCGTCAGTCTTTTGAGTAAAATTTGCTACTTACTACTTTTTTTAGCAAAAGACACATTTGGGATCACTTTGGGCATGTGGTCTGTCAAAGTGTAACATATTGCCAAAGAGGGTTTTTCACCCATTCCTGTTTATAGTATTACTATTAAATGAATACGTCTTTGTTCATTGGTAAGTTTGCAAGCACCAAGCATGCAGGAGTGGAAGAAATGCTGGAATCAAGTTGAGGTGATCTTTTTCCAGCTGATAAGATTATGCCTTCACTTGTCGAATTGTTCCTGTTGTCAATTCAAGCCCTCAAGACGAAGAAACCTTCGGGTGTTGGATCACAAGAAGAAAGTAGTGCAGCATAAGACAGGCCTAAAAGCCAAGACCTTTAAATCCAATCTATTCACAAATGCCTACGTTAGAATTCTGGAAGATGAGTGTGTTGACTGTAGATGGTAAATGTTCCTTTATATATTTTTTCAGTCTACTTCTTTGTGTCGTCTTTCCATAATGTTTAAAAAAATGGACTGGCAGTGAAATATAGAATTCTTGAATAGATGCTTGGACTGAACTTCTTGGCTTTTGAGTGTACAGCCATCCCTTCCTTCTTTACAGCCCAAAGTTTGCACCTTTACTGCATCATGGTAAACTCCACAATCCCCCCCCAAAAAAATCAGATCCAGTGAAAAAAATTCTAAATTTGCATTGAAACTTCCAAGCGCCGTAGCCTCTTCGAATAAGGAACGGCTGCCGACCGAAGAAGAGGAAACGGACACCGGCCCAAGAAAGAATGCCATTAATGGCATGAAGGAAAAAGACCATCATTTCAGTTTGGAAAAAATTGTGGCCGTAAAAAAATAATCCATGATTATGGGGGATTTATGCCTGTGTAGGTTCATCACTCAGATGTAGATAAGGCTATGAAGCTGGCTGGGCATCTAGGCTTGACTAGCTAGGCTTCTCAGACATGGCGATGGAGTCGTGCTTGAGAGCCAATCAACCTCAACTGGTGAGAATCTTGTCAAAATGATGAAATTTAGGAGTGAAATACAGGCAGAAGAGAACGATGTCGACAATGAGGATGAAGAACGTGGTCTTACTTTGAGCAATCGGCAAGAGATTTTCAACATGGCACGCAGATTGCAACAAAGGAGATTGATGACAACATGGTCAGAGCCATCATAGTTAGCAATCTTTTTGATGGTGTCATGTCCATGTACAAAAACATATTTGTACAAAAAAAGAAACAGAATTCACAACTCCCCATCACCATGTTGCGCCGAAAACATCCCGCAGAAGCACCTGCTGCTTCTTAAATCTGACGAGGCATTACCGTACTTGGAATAAAGCTTTCAATAACCTGTGCAGTAAATCTTAATTTTCATCATCGCACTGCATAGGTCTCTCATCTTTTTTTATTTATTTATGTTTTTTTTAAATTAAAATCAAGCAAAGAAAAGCTATAGCCATTTTTAGTAGAGTACTTAAAGTATTTCCACATTTATAATATATAGATTATATTGAAATATTAATAAATAACAGTATTTACATACACATAACTAACGTTTGATCCTACTTCAATTATTCTGGTAATGTCTGGTCTACATTATCTGCAAAATTTGAAGGGAGACTGTAATACATCAAATAAGTAAGCATTATAATTACATATTTACTTTTTAAGTGGATATAATGATATTGTTTGACTGATAAATGTCAGTTGTTGCTGCTATGAACACAAATACTTTGTGTCTCATCTGTTTTAAAATCTTATTTGAAATAAAAACGTGCTTTGTCATGAGCCTCATTCCCACTGCCCTTGTTTTCATAACATTCCCTATTAAACGAGCCTAACATTTCCCCACTAGTTCATTTATTAACGTGAGATAGAAGACTGAAGACACAATCTGTGATCTAAAGGGGAAAAAACAACATCATTTTCATCACTAGATACATTTACTCATCATATAATGACCAAATGCACATAGAAAAAAAAGACATTGATTCATTTTGGGCATGCTAATACCAACTAGCGCTTTTCTGTGCCATAAAAAGCTAAATTTCAAGGCTCAGTTAAAACTACCATAAGATATTATATTTCCCTGTTTAACAGTAATGGTTATACTAACGCCCAATGAATGAAATGTTAGATATAAATGATAGATAAGTCAAAAAAAGTATTTTCCAAAAGTTTAAGTCAGAATATTTAATTTTGAATGAATAATTATAAGAAATTAAGAGTATCCTACCTAGGATTACTGAATTTCTATTCCAAATGGTGTAGAAATAATCATCCGCCCAAAATACACTAGAAATATTCATGAAGATGTTGCAATTTCAGGAAAATACTTATTTTAGATTATTTTACTACAAAAAAACATCACTATAGAACTGCAATAAGAGTGTCTGCTGTCTTGGCCTCCCGAGCAGTTTGCTGCACGCACACCAAAAGAAGTAAATAAATGCAATTCATTTAATTTGTTTTTGTTGTTGCTGCTACCATCACGAGTTACGTCAACAAAGACTAGTGAGCCTGTTCTAGAAGCACCCATGCAAGCCAAAGCCACTACAATACCCCACCATGTTTCACAGATGAACTTAAATGTTTTGGATCATTAGCAGATCTTTTCTTTCTTAAGAAATTGGTCTTCCAATCGTTTTGGTAGAAGTTAATCTTCATCTCATCAGTCTATAACACTTTGTTCCATAACTTTCGTATCTGATCTTTTTACTCCTTTTCAAAACGCAATGTGGCCTTCTGATTCTTTTTTTGCTGAGGAGTGGTTTGGATCTAGTGGTATGGCCCCTCTCTAGAAGTCTTCTTCGAACAGTAACACTTTCACTCGGGGCCTGTGAAGGTTGATACCGATGTCAATGACTTATTTGGGGGGTTTCTTCACAGTCCTATGTTCCTGACATCAATTCCCATTACAGTGGTACCTTGACATACGATCTTAATCCGTTCCGGGACTGAGATGGTATGTCGAGCTTTTCGTAACTCGAGCGGACGTTTCCCATTGAAATGAACTAAAAACAAATTAATTTGTTCCAACCCTCTGAAAATACACCAAAAACAGGATATTGGATTGGAAAAAAATGTTTTATTTCTTCTAATTCGCCATCTATTAACAAAGTAACACTAGTGGTTTTAGAGTAATAAAATGTGTTTAATAGAAGTAAAATTAGACGCATTTCAAAGGGGGAAGAGAGAAAGAGACGGACAGAGAGGGGGGGCGTTAATTTGTTCAAACCCTCAGAAAAAACACCAAAAACAGGATATTGGATTGGAAAAAAATGTTTTATTTCTTCTAATTCGCCATCTATTAACAAAGTAACACATAACTAGTGGTTTAATAGTAATAAAATGTGTTTAATAGAAGTAAAATTAGACGCATTTCGCGGAGGGTAGAGACAGCGATATCGGCCTATCGGTGTTGTGTGCACGAGTATACTTCATTACCCAGAAAGCCCTTTTTTGCGCGTTGTGCGTTTCCTGGTCGAAACTCGCCTGAATAAATCGTTCAGTGCTCATAGATATCTGTTATACACGAAAGAGATGCGGGGAAAAAAAGACGCGCTACAATGATAAACAGCCTCTCATGTCATGGCCACCTGGCTTGGTCGCATCTCGAAATTTTGATCGTATCGCGGGCGAATTATTCGATCGAAATTTTCGTCGTACGAGCTAATCGTAGGTCGAGGTACCACTGTATTGACCTGGGCCGACTTGTTCAATGCTTGTTGCTCAGTACACCAGCAGTTTCTATGCTATGCCCCGTGTTTGTGCCATAGCTCTGATTGATTTTTTCCCTTTCTCTCAGCTTCAGATGGTTTGCTTTTCTTTCGTTGAGATCCCACTGGTCTTTGTGTTTACTTTTCCAAGGTGAAACCCAAAGCCAAAATCAAGGACTGTTTAATGTGTCTGCAATTCATCTGAGAGGCAACACCCAGCTGTCTCATGTTCCAATAAATCTGCACCCTTAAAAAGTGGGTGGGTTCAAAGAAAAGGTCAATTTTGCCAAGTTGTTTAACACATCACGTGAAAACCACAAAATAAAAGGTGGAATTCTAAACCTTTGTGCAATAATCATATTTTTATCTGAAACCCAAATGACTTCAGCAAACAACAAAAACAAAATAACTGAACTTGCTGTTCCAATATTTTTGGAAAGCACTGTGTAGGTAGCAATACTTCATGAGATGATTATATTGTCAGTTATATCATGGCTCTGTATGATGTTGCAATGTTTGCATGTGACTATTGGTTTTGTTGGAATTGTATTCTTCTGTTACCAATTTACCAATTCTGTGAGGTTGATGAGTTGAGTTGTGTGTGTGTGTGTGTGTGTGTGTCTAATTGGTTTTGTTGTCCATTTAGTTTAAAGTACATTTTGAGAAAGAAAACATGATTTTCTTTTAGACCTGGTATTGAAAAAATAGATTAAAATATAGGCAGATTTTAAATGTTTTAAAGACCTGTGGATAACTTCACATTTAGAATATTTTTTTGTATTTCTCTAACATGCATGTGTATATGTATATTTATTTATTATGTATTGCTCAGATAGTAGATATTAATCAGTATATTTTGTGGGAGAAATTACTTTTGATTCACTGATCAATTAAAAAAGTTGACAGATAAATTGCTAAAAAAAAGATGCAATTGAAACTACTAATTGCAGGGTCTTTTTATATTTATTTTCATTCTTTACTTTAATAAGGACTTTTGAGAGAAAAATTAACATTTAATTAAATTCATTATGACTGATAATGTGTAGGATAATTTGCCATTGATGAATATATTAATGCTTTTTATGTTATCTATTTAATGACTACTCTTAATGCATTGCATTCACAGAGTTCTATGCAATGTAATGCAATTTTGCTAGTAAAAAAAAGTTGACACCGTAGAACAATGTGCATTTGGTCATCTGGTGAAAACTAAGACATACATAAAAAGTAAATAAAAACACAATATCATGCAAAACGGCCTACAAAGTTAATTTTACTGACATTTTCATCAAGCTGTCCTTGTGTTGTAGTTATTGTAGACGAGCAAAAGAAGGTTCGACTCTATCGTTAGGATCAATTATTGATCAACCTTTATAACTAACGAGCTCATGCTATAAATGAAAAGGCTCATAAATATTTCATCCAGCACAAGGGGCAACTTGATGAGAATTGTCACGATTAAAAAATAAAAAAATAAAAAAAAGACAGTCTCAAAGATGAACAAAATAAAACACCTTTTCAAGGGCACGCCACCAAATTGAACTTTTGACGATCAAGAATAAGAATACTTTTAAGAAGCAATTTTAAAAATCTGGACATCAAAATGGTTCGTCTTATTAAATTTCCACGACTGATGAGCTGTTTAGTGTTCAGACGTAGAAATGTTTTACTGTCACATTAACATTAGCAGTTCTGTCAGTGAAGCTCAGAGAATATTAAAAAAGTATTTTATTCCTTTTAATGCACTTATGTATCCTAATGATTTTATGCAAGAGAACATTCATCTTACATATAAGAGCTTCCTGCACATCGTTGACTATTTAAATAGACTGTACATACTAGAGCAGGGCAATCTAGATCGAAAAATAAAAGACTTCAATAACCATAACACTATTTTAACTCTTTTTTTTCATCTCGAGTTTTCCCCAAAATTTTCTTTACTGTTAGCAATAAAAATATCTGATTTGAAAACATCAAAACTCGAGTGAGTGAACCTTTATTCACATTTATAAACTAAAAGAAATAATGTTGAATTAGCCTACAAAGGGACCTAAATTACAAAATGTTCAAAATCAATAATCTATATGAAATTGAGCAAATAAATATGTAAATAATTCTTCAACAATGTTTTTTTTCAGCGTACAAAGATGTAAACTTCTACTCTATGAATATTCCTGATGCATTTGTGTGAGAATATCAATTGTCTTGGGAGTAGTAATCTTTTTTTCATTAGCGCATGAACAGAATTTTCCATAATATATTAGCATTAAACTACAGATTCAAGTATATTTTCTATTAATGCACAGTATGGGCCATTTTATACTTTATTACATACTATTCTTAAACGCAAGTGTTTCAGTGAGAGTCTTCTGTTATCAATTTTAATTCAAAGTCGGCGTGTTTTGTTCCAGTCTTGGATTTATTGTTGTTACACCTTTTGATGGCGGGCCCTTACAAGTGTGTCACACCCGAGTTGGAGAAGTAGAGAGAGGGGAAAATAAGATGAGCTCACAATATTGAGCACAAGACTTACTCAGCTTTTGCTCCCTGCATCAAGAGAGCGTTGATGCACTCCAGACTGCCCGCACGTGCAGCCTTGTGGATGGGCGTCTCGCCCACATAGTCCTGAGAGATAACAGACCAGCACAAAGTTAAACATAGAAACACATGTTTGCACTAGATACAGCATGATCGACTTTTGCAAAAGTATAAAACGCAGACTTCTTGGTATTAATTTTGCAATGCTAAATGTTGATACAATGAAATACTTAACTACTAAAACATGTACTACATTTACGAAAACATTTCTGTTTACAATGTGTGAGTAATGAGGGTGGAAGTCTGCAGGCAATGCATAAACTTTTCACCCAGACTTAAACGCCGCCCTCCTGTCGCAAATGATTAATAAAAATCTTGTTATGAGCGAGAGCGGGCCAAAAGAGGGAGAGGGGGGAGGGGACAGAGTCATATAACAAACCAGTCTATGCTAAACCCTCTTAACTGGTCCAACTTTGCAGCAGAGAGGAAATAAGAAATCGTACAAGCTATTTTGTTAACACAAAAAAAGCAGATTAGGGCCAGTTAATAGAAATAAAAGGTATTCGAACATGATGACATCAGCTTTTATGTCATGCTGACCTACTAATCTTATTTCACCAAGAAGGGTAGCGGAGCATAGAACATAATCCCGCCTTCTGACAGCAGTTACGAAAATGCAGAAATAGTGACTCCATTTTGAAAGAAGACCGAATTCGTCAATTTATTGGCTGGGTGTCACTAGTGACCCAATTGATTTTGACCGGGAATGGCGAATAAACAAAGCCCTCGCAGTCAAAAAGGATTGAAAATCTAGTGCTGTCAATGGCACTGTAAGATAAATATTCACACCTAGTCCAGAAATTTTATTTAAATTGGACATCTATCTTTGCCAATGAGTTAATCAACAACTATTTTGCTAGTTTATTAATTACTAGGTGTTGCTGACTTGAAATTGTTTAAATGTTTTAAATAGGATATTTTTTTAAATATATATAAATATTTTTTAAATGGGAAAAATTTGTGTTTGCTGGCTAGCCTGCGAAATTTTTATTTTTTATTTATTTTTCTTTTTTTTTTATTTAAAAAGGGGGGACACTAAACATTATCTAATTTTTCTTTCAAATTATTCAACATTTATTTTGATTATTAATTGCTTGAGGACAATTGTTGAAAGGGGAATATTTTTAAACTTCTGGCCTAGATGAAACCAGATTATCTCTATAAGAGTAAAATGATAATATTTGGGATTTGCAAACCAACTACTTGCTGTGGAAAACAAATGTTAAGCACATATTTTATTTATGTCTAAAATGCCTTTCCTATTTCTGCATCCTCACCCTCTTGCTACTGTGACAACGAAATTTCCCAAATACGGGATGAATAAAGTTATCCAATCCAATAGTTCATCAGGAAGTAATCAAACTATCAAAATATTCATTTGTAGCATCCCAGACTAAACAGAAAGTGGCCAAGGCAGGTCAGCTGGGCTAGTGATCATATTAGTATGATCCTCCTTGAAAGGATCAGCCTGAGCTCGACAACGCGTCAGCACGTTGCTGATTTCACAGGCTAGCAAGCCAGCCACAACTCAACAAAACATTGGTTTCCAGGTCATAACAGCCGCCGTTTTAGAATTTCTGACTCCAGTTGAATGAGTTTTACTTTCTGGCATGCAGCGTGAATGTCGCACCTGTCTATTAATGTCTGCGCCGGCTTGTAGGAGCCATAACAAGCACTGGGGATGGCCTCCAAACGCTGAAATGTGAGTGGGCGTCTGGGCAAACTTGGAGGTCATAATGTTGACGCCGCAGCCCACTTGAACCAGATGCATCACGCACTCCAGCTGGGAACACACAGGGGTAAAGTGGCATCATTCATTTGTGGTACGACACTGACAGAAAAGGACAAAGTGAAAACACCCCCTTCAGGGATGCAAAAAGAATTCATATTTTTGCAATTGGTTGATTCACTGGCTCACATATGTATTTCTAAATCATGTTACAGTGGTACCTCGACATACGATGTAATCCTTTCCGAGACTGAGATCGTATGTCGAGCTTTTCGTAACTCGAGCGAACGTTTCCCATTGAAATGAATTGAAAACAAATTAATTCATTCCAACCCTCTGAAAAAACACCAAAAACAGGCTATTGGATTGGAAAAAATGTTTTATTTCTTCTAATTCGCCATATATTGACAAAGTAATAAATAACGAGTGGTTTAGTAGTAATAAAATGTGTTTAATAGATGTAAAATTAGACGCATTTCGCGGAGGGGAGAGACAACGACACACACGGAGGCGGAGGGGGGGCTGTTCGGGGGACTTTATCCATAGCACTCGTAAACGAACAAACAAATTGAAATTAGCTTGGATAAATATATACAGACACTCAAACATACGTTCAATGTAACTTTACACAAAACTGAATTCTAGTTTTGTCTATATCTTTTGTTACCTTCGTTTTCCAGGTTAGCGGTTTGCCACGCCTCCACCCTCACGTTCGCTATCGATGGACTGTTTGCTGTTGTATTGCCTTCAAAATATTCCGAAAATGATGCACACAAATGCCCTCATAATAGGATAACGCACGACCACTTGCCAACGAGAAGTAGTTTTGACTGAGCGATCGCGGGAGCTAACAGGCTAAGGAAGGAATAACAGGAAATGCAACAGCTGAGCTTAACCACGTATTGATTGTGGGTAATGAAGTTTTATTCTGAGAAAGGGTGCCATTGGCTATGGGTGTTGTGTGCACGAGTATACTTCCTTACCCAGAAAGCCCTCTTTTTGCCCGCGCACGCGCATTGTGCGTTTCCTGGTCGAAACTTGTCTGAATAAATCGTTCAGTCCTCATAGATATAGTAGTTATACACAAAAGAGATGCGGCAACAAAAGACAGTGCACTACAATGATAAACAGCCTCTCATGTCATGGCCACCTTGGTCGCATCTCGAAATTTTAATCGTATCGCGAGCGAATTATTCGATCGAAATTTTCGTCGTACCACGAGCATGTTGTATGACGAGGTACCACCGTATTCGCCGTTTTAATATTTTCCGCTTTCCATTTTAGTAGGGAAGTGCATTGGAAGCAAAAATTATGTCCCAAAAAAACCTAGTGAATTTGATTTTGCATTACTCTTGCTAGTAGTGGATATTTTTATATTTTCCTTGTTAACTCTTTGGTTGCCATTGACTTGGCACAAAACTTTCCAATCCAATTGCAGTGAGAGGGATGGCAGCAAATAAATGAAATGTTTATTTTCCTGCCACCCAACCACTTCAAATGGATTGGGCATCTACCAGTCGGTGATAAACCTATTTAAAGAGCCTTAATTTAATTTTAAAGAGTCACGTGAGTGTAAGTCTGTTGTCGTCAATGGCATTGAAAGCGATCATTTAATTTTGTCATTTTAATTTATGTAGTATATGATAATGGTATCATGCATTGGAAAATGTCTGTAATTTTATTTCTAGTTGTAGCAACACTACTTGCAAAAATGTTTGTGCTTAGAGGCACACGAATATCGAAAGCGGTTGTTTATTTGTTTAAGGTTTCTTCAGTTGAATCACTTCCTAAACCAGTAGAGCCGGATTAATTTGCAACATGCAAATTCGTGAAATTTATTAGTTTACTTTTAGAAGAATGATTAACATATTTGCAGACACATTAACGTGTCGCTGAGAATCTTAAATTATTTTAGATAGATTATAATACAATAGATGTAGGTCTCGTTCCAATTAATCTCGCAGGTACTAAAAAAAGACATAAAAAGACAGTAAGAATAAGGTATTGGCGTCTTTAAGAAACATGATTCATTGACTCCATTTTCTGCTCCTTGCGGATGCAACTGCCCATTGGATCTAACATGAGGAAATGGCTGAAACAGCTTAAGCATTTTCACATTCTAGACTCTATCCACAATGAAAGTAAAATAAAATAGTCACGTCACCTTTCCGAAATGAGCTGCCCAGTGTATGGGCGTCCAGCCGTAGAAGGTGTCCTCCACGGCGAGATCCCCCGGGTTCGCGGTGGTCTGGAGGAAGGAGCACAAGGCGCCGACGTCCCCGTCCCTGCACGCCCGGTGGAGAGGAAAACGGTTGTTTAACACCTCCTCGCTGGAGAAACCAGACTCGCACACTAACGACATGGTTTAGAAAACGGATAAATGTACAAAAAAGCCAAATGGAGGAGTAAATAGATGAACGCAGGTCCCACGCCGCCCCGGTTTATCTGGCGTGTCTTTCTGCCTGACAACACCGTTCTCATAGCCAGGGTTGCCAGATCAGGAAAGGCAGTCACCAACCAACACATACCGTAAAATCCGCCCATTTCACGGAATTACAACCTCCCAATCAAGGATAAAACGTTTCCTTTTTACAATCCCGTCTATGTTTTAGTATAATAGTCGGAAATAAAAGTCAACGATTGTAAACACAATTGTAATGGTTGTTTTTCGCCAAAAGCAACAAGGAAGAGGAAGTTCTTCATCGAACTATTGTGTTGCTTTCAATAAATAAACCAATTCCTAATTATCCCAAATGAAAGGAAAACGAATACAGTGCATCTGACGCATTTCAATATAATGTAACTTTTGGGTTGATTTGGTTGAGTTTTACTGTGTAATTATACACCAGAAGCAAGTGCAGTTCACATTTTCACTCACTGTGAGGCGCTAAAATGCAGGATATGTTTAGAACACCAAGGAAGCTACTGCTGTGAGAAAGCAATGCCTCTGAACTTTAAGGGTAAAACGGGTCAATATAATCTAAATGGTTCCTTCGAAACCCGCCAATTGTTGTCAAAAGTACCCCAAATTGTATTCACCTGAAAGTGTATTTTTCTTCCGCCCCGAGTCTTTGAAAATACCTCAATGGGGCAGCAACCCCTCCAATCTGGCAACGTTGGGCCGCAGTGCCCGGGTAAAACGCCGAGCTTGATAGAAAACGCGTAATGCACTTTCCACACGATTGTTTTAGAAAGTAATGGACTGGAGTCTGAGCGTTAATATTTTCAATTTTTTGTCTTGTTTTGTACCATGCAAAAAAGAGAAATCTATTTGGTTAATACTATTCTTATGATTTTATTTTTTACGGGCTATAAACCGGATTAGAATAAAGTGCAGCATGTATGACTGTGTTTTCATACATAAGGCGCAACTCATTGTAAGGCACATTAGTGAATCAGTGCACATCATTTGCTCATCCTTTAACAATGTAATGATTGATTTATTAATTTATTTATTCATTTTCATTATTATCTGTGCCTTGGATTTTACTGGAACAGTTAGTAAGCAACATCAGAATAGGTTGGAGGTAATTAAACAACTGAAATTCCCATATATAAGGTGCACTATAAATTGTGTGGGGGGTAAAGGGTTTAAAAATACATTAAAAACAATAAGTGCACACTGCTACTGTAGTTTTAGTCTTTAAGGTGCACTCATTTTATTCACAGCCATTTTCCCTAGTTTTGATTAATTGTACATGTATGTTGTCAATGGCAGGCAATGAGTAAACCTTGGAATAAACTTTTGAGTCATAACTAATGTGCACCAATTCGCAACACAATAGCACCACCTGGTGGTCACGGTCACGGTTAATATTACAAGTAAAGCTGTTTAAAATCTACAGCAGTGAATACAGTGATGTCACTCATAAAAGATTCATTCCAAAACGTCTGATTAAATCAAAATTGATTTCTTTTTTTTTTTACATAATATGTTCTTTCAAACGCCAGGTTTGAGCAAAAGTAAATAGTTTTCAGTCAATATAGAAGCTAACAGTGGAACAGATACGTCAAATTTACAAGAAGTTCTTATTCAAGGAATATAACATCATCTTCAGGTGGAATATGGAACTCGTGTTTTTAGCTTCTATTAATACCTGATTTTTTTTACCCCATAAGGTAGAATCTGTTTATGAAAAAAAAAACAAATAAAACTAAAGTCAATCGCAGAACCAATTTAAATTTGTTATTGGGAGGAAAAACTATTTTCAAAGATAGGACATCACATATCTTATTATAATACTATTTTGTGGGGATTAAAACTAAACATCATATACACTATATTTTTCAGAAATTATGATGAAGTATTTAATATTACCTGTCTATGACCCAAACATTCACATTCAGAACTGGAGCAAACATAGATCTTGCAGTGAATGATCAAGTTTTACTGCCATTGACGGCAAAAGACGTCCAATCCTTTTGAATTTGGATGCTGGCAGCGATTGGAAACTACTACTATACGCATTTTGGTCAGGCCTGTTGTGAGTTTATGATCATAACAAACTCAAACCATTCCAGTACAATCGTTGCTATTCGTTTATTTGCCACACGATGGAAGCACATAACCAATAAGGCATGCTCATAACTCATTCTTGACAACAAGACAACCCCCCAAGCATCCTTCCCTTCCTGCTCTTTCCATAGTTGTGTGTTAAGGGTATACACAGAATTGTTTCCTGAATTCCAATAACGCATGGCTGAGTCAATTCCAAGCAGGCAAATTCGGGTGATGCAAAGGTATTTGCTAAATAACAATAGACAGGAAGCAAGCAGTGCTCATTAAAAAAAACATAAAAAATATTAAGGTGGCCCCCGGCGGATGAGTGTTTAGTTGGTCGGCCTCACCGCTATGGGGTCCTGGGTTCAAAATGGTAATCAATTTTTTCAGTGTTTTTAGTTAAAAAATCATTTTGTAAAATCTAAAAATATATTTTAAAAAAGCTAAAATAAACATTGTTTTAGATCTATTAAAAAATGAATATTCAGGGTTTTTAATCCAGTTCTTTTAATACATTTATAAGAAAATATATCTAAAATGGTCCAGCCCACATGAAATCGAGTTGACGTTAACGCGGCCCGCAAACCAACCCGAGTCTGAACCCTTGGTGTAGATGTTTATTCCAATATTATGTTTTTACATGATCTCTATCATATAAACACGTGGTAACCATCCTACAAAACGTGACACTAGATTTTTTATTTTTTGGGGGTCTGTCAGCAATAAGCTTCCGTACAATTTAAACAATTAAGTCCTCAAAACATAATCGCTCACTGTTTGCCCTCCCTTCCCTTCGCTGTTTTATTCAGGCTGAAGGTCAAAATTCCTCCTGTACAACAATTTCCTCTCATTCTAAATCCTTTGGCAGAACGGTCGATATTGTTATTCCCTTTGCAAAAGGTTTCCACTCTTGACTGAGCTCACACTCGTGAGGAAGGAGGCAGGATGTTGAATTAAAAGCGCCTCTTCATCTGCCCTCCCCAGACGGTATGCTGTACAATGCTGAGTGTTGATGTCAGTGGTGATGTCAGTTGTGTGGACTGGTACATTTTGTAAATGTAGTGTGTAAAACCTACATAGTAAATACCAGTTAATAATGTAGGTTGCATCGCACACGACATTTAAAGTCCACCGTGATGTCATGCATATCATGGACTTGACCTTGTATGTAGAGGACGACGTGACTTGCCAACAGATTGACAGACACGCTAGTTTATATAATTCGAAGTACTCGTCAGGAAAGGCTTTTTCACTCTTTGATAGCTTCTAGTGAAGGATTTAACCTATGTATTTATTTCTAAATAAAAAGCGGCTAGGGGCGGTTGAGTGGTTAGCGTGTCGGCCTCATAGCTCTGGGGACCTCGGTTCGAATCCAGGTCATGTCCATCTGTGTGGAGTTTTCATGTTCTCCCCGGGCCTGCGTGGGTTTCCTCCAGGTACTCCGGTTTCCTCCCACACTCTAAATTGCCCCTAGGAATGGGTGTGAGTGTGGATGGTTGTCCGTCTCCTTGTGCCCTGCCATTGGCTGTCGACCCGCCTCTGGACGTCAGCTGGGATAGGCTCCAGCACCCCCCGCGACCCTAATGAGGGTAAAGTGGTTCAGAAAATGAGATGAGATGAGATGAGATAAAAAGTGGCTATTTCCCCATTCAACCCTACGGCTTTTATAACCAAACACTTTATTGGTGTGTGGTTTCAGCATTGTACCGATGGCGATACTGCACTAGAAAGACAATCTCGGAATCAGAGAGTCTACTAAGAAATAATGTGACAGTGTTGTGTACTCTTAATGAGCTAATTTATCACTTTTTAATGTGAAGTATAATTCCTATCATAGCATAGGCAGACATTGCTTAACACATTGGTTAAAATTGTTATCACGATAAAATAAAATAAATCAGTCGATAGGGTACACCATCCTCTACAGCTCTCACAACTACGGCAAGCACCCCCCGACTCTACCATTTTCCCCGTAGAAAAAGTACTGCGCAGTGACTGCTGGGATATATAGTTATTTTGTCAATACACCCAATGGATTGTGGCCTGGACATCGACATCAACACAGCTTTACGAAGCATGGAAGGCAACGTTGGAATAGTTACGCTAGCTACTATTTGCGAATGGATTGTGGCCGCCTGGACGAACGTATAAAATTCAGCGTTTTCGATGACTCATTTGGACAATTGTTCAATTCGGACACCGAAAATGAGAACTTTGATGGATTTATGGGTGATGATGACATGAGTACATAGTAAAATGGCTAAATAAAGTACAACCGAACTCAGTTTTGCTTCCGTTGTCTTTTAAAAAATGTGTTTTTAGCGTGTGGGTGTAGCGTGTATGTTTAGGCTGGTGTATGTTTTGCCATGCCTGTCTGCGTCTATAAAAACGGTGCGTCCTTTGTGTGTGTAAAATACAGAAATAGCACTCGTTACTGACACTACGGCTTAAAATATGATGTGCCATATAGTCGTGAAAATACGGTATTTTTATCGTAAAAGTCAAAGCACATGTCAGATGGTAACATGTGACAGTTCAAGCACGGTTAGCTGTCACTACCATCAATGGGCCTACAGTTTACAACTTCCGAGTGGCTTAAAGGCAATACTGAGAAGAATCCAAACACCAACGAACTTACAAATAAGACAAGCTTGAGGCAATTGGTGTTCTTTCTTTCTTTGTTTCTTTTTATCACTAATCAAAATGGACATTTGGGAGGATTGCTTAAGCCCTCTTCAGCACCACCAGCGTGTTTGAAATGACGCAGCGAGGAACATGTGCTACGCCGTTTGCGACTGCGCGCCTGGCCGCAGACAGGAAGCGCGCTCGGCTGCCACATTGTCTTGCCATCTGTTGTTCTACTCGCGTCCTGTGTTCCAGCGCCTTCATTTTCCTTTTTCCGCAGTGAACTGCCGTCATCAAATGATGACCTATCAAACAGCTTTGTGCAAAACGGGTCAGCGAATACGTTGAACCCCAAGGTCGTTGAAATACGGCGTAATCAGCCCACAGGACGTTTGGGGGAGGGGCTGCAGCTTTGTGGCTGACATCAGTCGCCTCTGACGCCAGCATGGCGCTAACGCTTACGCCAAGAGATTATGATTAACAGCCACCCCCCACCGCCAAAGAGTATGTTTGCCTGCCGTTTTCTTTTCTTTTCTTTTCTGTTAATGATTTTTACATGTACGGTCTGAGGAAGTCGTCTAATGTTTCGTTCACGGTTCTGTTTCTGCACCTTCTTTTTAACGTCACAGTTCCAGTCATATATGGAGTGGAAAAAATACAAAAAAATGTTCAGTTCCTTCCAAAATTAACACTGTGACAAAAAAATCAATATACTGACATTAAACCAAAACCCACAAAAATATCTAAATTTTTCTAAGTATGTTTTGACCAAATAATCAACAGGAAGTGAATTAAAATCAATAGAAAACCACATATGCCCCCATAATGTATTCATTCAATGCTATTGACAATTATATACATCAAACCAACTATATTTGAGAAGGTTGACATTGAGTGATCATGTTTCACTGTCACCAATGGCGATAAACATGCAATCCATTTTAACTGGGAGGGTTGGCAGCGATTGTTCGAACACTCCCCTTTGTTGTCATCAATGGAAGGCAATAAGTTATAGGAATTGACCTAAAATGGTGATCTAAAATCGTCAGGAAATGACCTACAATCACTAATGAATGCACATTTATGCCTAAAAACAACAGGAAGTAAACTGAAATAAATAGTAACAGACCCACAATCTACCAGAATCAACAGGAAGTGACCAAAAATCCTTAAGCAAGCACAAACCACCCCAAAGTCAACAAGAAGTCACCCAAAAAAATCTAAAGGTCTATCAACCTGCATAAAAGCCTTCCCATACAATTTCTTCAGAAATTACTTTATTTTTTTAGTTTAATAAGACACCTAACGCGTGGACAAGGCTGTAACTTATTGACTGCCATTGACGACGAGAGACATCCAATCCAATTTGACTGAGACGGCTGACAACAACCCTTTACTGTCAAAAGCAGTTACTACTTGCTGAGGCAATAAAAAGGCCGACAGTGTGCTGAACATGATTACATGGTGATATCATAATAATCATGGACCAACCGCAACATTTACAAGAAGAGTCCATCCATTGAAATCAGTCGCAGACGTCTAACCATGCATGGATTTTGTACCAGACACGCTAAAGCTAAATTTGTTTACACTATTGCATGCTTGCGTCATTTAACCCTCTATGACTTTTGTATAACATACACCACACAATGGGCCCCTTGTCCATGGAAATGCTCATCCAGTTGAGTTTACGTGATGGCAAACAAGTTTTGCCTTGTAGTCGTGGTGTGATGTAACTTATTCCTATGAACATACTTTAGAGAGGCTTTTTTTGGGCGGCTTCCATCTACACTGGTGGTATTTGTCAACGACCCCACACCAATGCAGCTATATTGCTTTAATCAACTCTAATGTCTGAGTGGTATAAAAGTCTTCAATTTCTTAGGAGCAGCATCGTTTGTCCCTCCTGGCTTGCCTTTCGTTTTGAGCAGCTGCAAGTGATTCATAATTACTTCCTGATGTGTGTATTTAAGCACCACAGAAGTGGTAGTCATTGTCGGATTGTACTGCGTGATACTGCATACATCGCTGCAAAGGTACTGTTCTCCATGCACCGGTTTTGTTTCGTTTTGGGATGTACAAGTCCTTGTTATTTTGTAAGGCGTTTTGAGTCATTAAAGTTACTATCATGAGCACAGTTCGTCTCGTCCCCTCCTGCTTCCCCGCTACTGGGTCCAAATCCCTCCGATTGCGCCACGTCTCGGCGCGATCGTAACACTTACAGGTTAAAGTGTCCTTAATGGAGAGTCACAGTAAAATAAAAACAGCTTTATAAAAAAAAACATGAAAGTTTAGTGTTCAATTAATGACAAATTATCTTAAAATGTTACCTATTTTTTCACAGCAACCCACTGTAAAAAGCTATTTGACTAGTTAGTCTTTACACTATGTAAAAGTGACAATTCATTCATGCGAGTTACTTATCCTCACAAGGGTCGTGGGGGTGCTGGAGCCTATCCTAGCTGACTTGGGGCACCAGGCTAGGGACACCCTGAATCGGTGGCCAGCCAATCACAGGGCACAAGGAGATGGACAACCATACTCACATTCATACATAAGGGCAATTTAGAGAGCCCAACAAGCATACCCTGCATGTTTTTGGGATGTGGGGGGGGGACCAGGAGAAAACCCACACAGGCATAGGGAAAACATGCACATTCTACATAGAAAGGTCAGAACCCACCTAACAATTGTTAGGTGGACCTTTGAACCATTCTCCACTGTGTCACCTATACATTACAATATTTACAATTTTCTAACACAAGGGTGGCAGACACGTGGCTCTCGAGCCGCATGCGGTTGACTGCCAAAATGAATGCGGCTCTTTGTTTATCATATTTTGCATACACTGTGGCTCTTTTATGTTTCTATTATTTTTATTCTCTTTTAAAACACACAAATTCATCAGGGCCCATTAAAACAAATAATAAATTATATTTAGAAAGTAATTTGGCATATATATATATTAATGCTGCTTCTGAAGTATGGGGCTGCTAATCATTCTGCGGGTGTGGCTCAGTTTAAAATGTTTGCTCTTTGTGTCTAACTTGTTCGCCAACCTTGTTCTAACATGTTAAGTCAAAAACTGTAATGTTTAAGTTTACTGACATGCTATACGTTTTTCATGGTATCCATAATAAGCAACTTTATTCAACTTTAACCCATGATTTAATACATATTCAGCAATTAATTTAGTAAATGGAAATATTTTTTGAAACTATAGAATATTTTTGAAAGTGGTTATATTTTTAACATGCATGTGTAAAAAAGAATCAACAGTTTTATACAGTAAAGTTGGCTGAATTAGTTTTCCCCCCCATTAACACTGTTAAACTGCTATAGCTCAGAAGAGGAACGAACAAATTTGACTTGGAAGTGTTTGCTATCATTCATTCACCTTTCAATCTCCTTATCTTCACCAGGGTCACAGCGTTGCTGGCATCTATCCTAGCTATCAAATTAACTAAATATCTCCACATTCATTGTGGCTAAAATGCTGCTGATCCAATCCGTCATCAATCAACTTAATGAAATAGGAAAGGTCGCATTGCTGACACAGAGATCCAATTGTGAGTCAGTGTTTACTCTGTCATTCGCTTTCGACGCTCTACTTGGAGAGTTCAAGTCAGTAAACAGCTTTTCATTTGCTTTTCAACAATATAGATTGCTGTCAGGTCATGAGGAAATAAACATCAGGTATAATCAAAATTCCTTTTTTTTTTTTTTTTTTTTTTGTCAACTTCCGGTCTTAAGTCCCAAATTGTAGAAGGCAATCCGCACATTCATTCATTCATCATCCGGACCGTGCATTCTCGAAAGGGTTGTGCGAGTTGCTGGAGCCTATCCCAGCAAATTTAGGCCAAAAGGTAGACTACATCGTAGACTGGTCGCCAGTCGGTCGTAGGGCATCCAAAGAGACAGACAAGCATTCGTACGCACAATAATAACGCCGTGACCGGACGTTTCGTCGAAAGACGTTTGGTCCCCGGACGTTTGGTCCCCGGACGTTTGGTCGACCGGGCGTTTGGTCGACCGGACGTTTGGTCGACCGGACGTTTGGTCGACCGGACGTTTGGTCGACCGGACGTTTGGTAGAACGGACGTTTGGTAGAACGGACGTTTGGTAGAACGGACGTTTGGTAGAACGGACGTTTGGTAGAACGGACGTTTGGTAGAACGGACGTTTGGTAGAATGGACGTTTGGTCGCCGGGTTCGCTCGCTGTCAAATTATGACAGAGAGTTTACTGTTGATATTTTGATATTAGATATTCAGATATTAAACTCACTCCCTCTCTCTCTCTCTTGATTATAATTTTGAGAGCTGGTTTCAACAGTAACAACCCGACGACCAAACGTCCGTTCTACCAAACGTCCGTTCTACCAAACGTCCGTTCTACCAAATGTCCGGTCGACCAAACGACCAAACGTCGGGGACCAAATGTCTTTCGACGAAACGTCCGAGTACCTAATAACGCCACCTAGCGGGAAGCGATCCCACGCTTATCCACGCCAAAGTCAGGCGAACCCCTCTTCCATCAAGTGGTTTTTAAAAAAAATCTAATTTTAGGGTCAATTTAGAGTGTCCAATCAGCCTACCATGCATGTCTTTGGAATGTGGGCGGAAACCGGAGTACCCAGAGAAAACCCACGCAGGCCCGGGGAGAACATGCAAACTCCACATTGGTGGACCAATGTGGATTTGAACCCAGGTGCCCCACTGTGAGGCCAACGCGCTAACCACTCATCCGCCGGGCTGCCTAGTTTTAAATAAGTAATAATAAAAATAATAATAAAAAATATGCAGGGAACTGGTATCTAAATAAATGGATGTCAAATTCTAGGCCACACTAGAATACCAAATGCTAATGTTACGACCTACTTTATCCAAAATGTGATGTCCACTATACCACCCAACGGTGTAGTGGTTCTTTCGTGTGATCTCAATGTGGGCAGCGTAGGATTGATTCCCACTCAGTGGCAATGTAATTGTAAGTACAAATGGCTGTTTGTCTGTCTGTGTGCCCTACGGCTGAGTGCCGACCAGTCTAGGGTATATTCTGCCTTTCAACTGAAGTCAGCTCGGATAGGCTTCAGCACCCCGTGACCCTGACAAGAATAATCAGTCTTGAAAATGAAAGAATGATGTGGACGCCAGCTTTAAATGAGGTTACATTTTTAAATGACCAAAAATACTAATCAGTTCCCTAATAAAGTCACGTAATACTAGTAGTCTACGAACATTTTACACTCTTGCACATGTTTGGCGAGACACATGCAGGATAATCCGGCTTTAAACATGACGTGACACCTGTTAGTTATCATTGCTCAGCTCTGCGGGCCTGGCGCGCTGACTGCCAAGTGGGATTACATGTTGTGGAGTTTGCCATGTGTAGCAGCTTTGCATGAATCTTAGCCCTTGTCACCTGGTTGGAAATGTCACCGTTTTAATCTTATTTGTATAAACGTCCCACTACATTTGTGGTTTTTTTTCCTTACTCGGTCCTGATTTCTGTCTGCTGACTAACAGTACTGAATAGAGGGGGAGAATCACAGCTGCCGTCTGACGCAAATACTGCACAAATGTGGCGTTTGTGCGCTGGCTGCGCCGACTGATTAACGGGTTAGTTCAGACCCGCTTCAAGCTTGTACTTTGGAACAGCCTGAAATGAACTTAGCGAGAAAAAATGATGTGGGTGAGGTCAAGCGAGTCAAGTCATGGATGGAAAAGCCTGGCACCTTTATGAAAACCAAGTTAATTGATGTCTAGCAATTCTGCGTGGAATTTATTGTTGATTAACTGTGTGCATTAGTGTCAATGAACACCTTTTGTATGAGTCTAGTGTATTTTTATTTTTTTTGTATTTTTAATTAAAAATATTTTTCTTTTAATCTGCAGAACTAAAAATTTACCTATTTAGGTATTCTACTTCTTGACATGTATCCAATTTTTTTCAATTCATTCATTCAAAAAACATTCACACATACACTCATACTTAGGGACAAGTTTGAGTGATCTATCAGCCAATTGTGCATTTTTTTGCTATGTGGGAGGAATTCAAAGTACCTAGAGAAAACCCACGGAGGCACGTGGTGAACATGCAAACTCCACACAGGACGGTCTGAACCCACCAGGGATTGGACCCTCGATCTCTGAACTGTGAGACGTATGTGCTAGGGAGTCTTGGTATGGAAGTTGAATTAATTCATTATAATATTAATGTGTATCCTTGTTTTTTTCCCCCAACCCAATTAGTTTTTTTTTCTCAATTTAGCAGATTTCCTTTTTAAAATGAAGAAAAAAATATATAGGCGTATATGTGTGAATATTTTTATAATGTATTTATTTTGTTTTCATTATTGGTATTTTTAATCTAATAAAAACGATTGTATCACTTTTTTTCAGGACATTTCCGGTTCACCCCAATTGACACAAATTAAACTTAAAGTTATGAACTCCATGAGCCAAGTGATTCCCAGGAAATGTTGTCTTGTCTTTTCACGAAATTATAAGAACTTTTCATTCACCTAGGGCTAATAATACAAAGATGAGTCCTTGCATTTGCATGTTTGTACATGCTGATATTATTACAATTTTATAATTTGAATTGGGTTTAAAGATCATATTTCACTGCAAATGATGACGCCAGACATTCATTCATTTTCCGAACTGCTTATCCTGACAAGAGTTGCAGGGGTGCTGGAGCCTATCCCAGCTAACTACGGGCACCAGAAAGGGGACACCGTGAATTGGTGGCCAGCCAATCGCAGGGCACAAGGAGATGGACAACTATTCATGCTCACAGTCATACCTAGAGGCAATTTAGAGTGTTCAACCAGCCTACACTGCATGTTTTTGGCATGTGGGAGGAAACGGGAGTACCCGGAGAAACCCCACACAAGGCATGGGAGAACATGCAAACTCCACACTGTGAGGACCGGCCTGGGATCGAACATTCGAGTTATAGACAACAAACGGACATTAAAAAAGGACATATCGATCACGATGGAGTGAAGAACATATTTGAAGCACATGAATGAGTCAGCTGGCTTCAAATCAATTCCGATTACATCACGGAACCAGCACAAAATGTCACAGATGAAAGCAGGAATCGTTCAAAGAAATGTTATGTGGTTTAGAACTGATTCAGAACTTGCAACCTTTCTAAGAAAATAATTGCAAAACAGCTGCACAACCACCTTCAGACTGGGAAAATGCAAGTATGTAGTCCATGTGATGCAACAGTTAAGCCTTTTTATAAAAACACATGATCAAGTGTTGGCAAAATAACTGAACTTTGAGATGTTGGATTTGATTCCTGTCAATTGATGTTTGAAATATATATATCTAGTATACGTATATACTACATACATACGTAACTGGGCTGGCAGTGAAGGAGTTAACAAATATATATATATATATATATATCAGAAAGCTTTGAAGGAATACATCAGTGTTAGAAAAGAATATATATATATAAATATATGTAAAAAAATATATATACATATATATATATATATATATATGTGTGTGTGTGTATGTAGAGAGAGGAAGGAAAATTTAAACTGAAAATATAATTTATAAAATTGGAGAATCCTATTTTTTTTTTTTTAATATATATATTTTTAAATTAAAATTCAACAAAAAATGGGAAAGTCATTTATAGTAAACAACCTAAAAATAAAAACTATAATAAAAAAGAAATGTTTTTAAATAAAAATAAAAAGGACCAATTTAATAATACATTCCTCTTTATTTTTCAAAACGTAAAATGTATTATTCTTCAATTTATTTATTTTTTTAAATGTATTTTCAATAGTTACTTTCATTTCCTATTGTTTTATGATATTTACATTTTAGGATTTTATAAAACTAATGAATTTGAACTGGGAGGCGGGCGTTTACATAGATTAGACGCATATCGTCATCAATGGTAATGAACGAATTGAAAAACAATTTGGAGTGTTAGTCACTTGTGGCGGATTATCAAAATGTGCCTCTGAGGACTGTGACGCAGGCTCTGACATCATCGCTCATTTGGATGCAACGTCTGCTCGCCACTCAAGATGATGAGGGCAGAGGAGGCGGCGTTACCCGTGATGCAGAAGAAGATTAAAAAGGAAAATTGGACCTGTATCACCACCATTATCACTGCGTCACCATGCCATTAGAGTGTGACTCCTGAAAGGAAATGAAACGCTGCCATTTTAAACGAGTCTTATTAGAGGGGCTAATTTAAATGAGAAAGAAGAATGTTATTCTGAGATAATGATATTTAAATAACAGCATGCGTGGAGAATGTCAGGTAATGCTTCATCATGGTGGGAGAGAGGGATGGTTGAGAAGTCATGAGGAATAAAGATATTGTTGTATTTAAGCTAACACTACCAACATTTTGGTTTTATTTAAGAAAAAAAGACATTTAATTGATTAAAAAAACAATAATTGCTAAGTTTTTCTCAAACTTATTTTAAAATATTGTTTGTATTTTTGGAGCACAAATATGGAGGAGGTGGCCCGGCGACCGAGTGGTTAGCTCAGTTTTGGGGTCCCAGGTGGGGTTTGCATGTTCTTGCATGGGGTTTTCTTAAAAATAAATTTATTTTAAAAAAAAAGGCAAAATAGAATTAAATTATTAAATTTCAATCACATTGAATGACAAGTGGAGGCCCGGTGGAGTGAGTGGTTAGTGTGTCAGCCTCACAGCTCTGGGGTCCTGGGTTCAAATCCAGGGTTGGTCCACCTGTGTGGAGTTTGCATGTTCTCCCCAGGCCTTCGTGGGTTTCCTCTGGGTACTCCGGTTTTCTCCCACATCCTTAAAACATGCCGGGTAGGATGGTTGAAAGTTCTAAATTGCCCCTTGGTATGAGGTTGATCGTGAATGGTTGTCTGTCTCATTTTGCCCTACGATTGTTTGGCCACCGATTCAGGGTGTTGCCCCCCGCCTCTGGCCCAGAGACCGCTGGGATAGGCTCCAGCACCCCCCGCAACCCTAATGAGGATAAAGCGGTTCCGAAAATGAGAGAGAGAGATTATTAAGTAATTCTTATAGTTTATAAGTCTACTATTGTCCAATGTTACTTACTTTTTTTAACCTGCACAGACAATGTAGCTTAATAGCAGACCTGGGAGACCCTAAATTGGTTGCCAACCAATCGCAGTGAGACATTTTTTTTTATTTGATTTTGTTTTGATTACTTTGATTTTTAAAGATTTTTTAAAAAGCTGCGGGATTTTAAAATCCTCCAACATTTCATGAAAAATAAATAATCTATTAAAATAATATGAAAACCAGTATTTAAAAAAACATCCATTTGTGTTATTCCTTCTTCCTCTATGAGTAGTGCGTGGTAAGTCAGGGACGATGAATGGAAAATGGAACAAGAGGGGCCTTTGTTTCGCAGGTTAATGATTAAGAGTGGGTGGTCCCAGTTTACCCAGCTGTCTTGAACAAGTGATGCTTGTCCTTGTTTTCCAACATCAACAAAACTACTTGAACTATAAAATCCTGTTTTCCAATGAGAAAAACAATTTGTACAAGAGGTTAATCACATGTCATTGAGTTCCATACAAGCAATTTCACATTAAATAGAGAATATTACTGAAAAGATTGTCTATACTCCTGCTACAGGATTTATAACAGCTGCGGTTGGATTTGACAATTTCCATGATTTGCTATTGGGAAAATATCTTTGAAATATATAAGGAAATGCAAGGTCGAATGGCAGTCCAGGAACAAATTGTACTCGTAAAGAAAAAAGAAAAGTGAGCGCAATCTCTGGATTTATTGTTCCAGAACTTTGAGAATGACTGATGTAAGAACTGCATGTGCTGCACCGTTAGTGTGTACTTGTGTGGGTGTGTGTGCGCTTACTTGCACATTCTCCTAGACTGACTTAGTGCACAAAATACAGTGTTAAAATGCAAATAAGCACTTTCTCAACCATCTACACTGTGTTGCGTTGATTATTTCATATGGTTACGAATATTGAGTCCAAATGGGCAAAATAACTATAAATACTTATGTATAGTTGTCTGTTTTTATTATTCCTGACTGGTGTTGCAATGTTTGCTATCCAAAGAGATATTTATGCTGTTAAGCAATGCTTTGGTATTTCTACAGATAGAAAAACGTGAAAATGAATTACCCTAAGTGTCAGTCTTTCAAAGAACATTTAAGGTACACCATGGTAGGTAAAACAGGTTTCAAAAGGACAATGTCTACAGTATGCTACGACAAAGGTTGCCAAGTCCCTGAAAAAAATATAAAAATAAGGTACACCTCATTAGTAGTGTCAGCCTGCCTGATAAGCATTATTCTTAGTTCTTTTTTACCCAAACTTTAATTTATTAGGTGCATGTTTAAATGATATTAAAAATAACAATGATCAGCAATGTATTTTCATTTTATAAAATTATCAAATATATAATACATGTGCTACTTAATTTAAACTGTTTACCATGTCCTGGGTCTCTTGCTCTGTATAATTCTTCTCACCACAACGTAATCTATTTGAATTTGTTTTATTGCCACATTACTGTAGTAGGCCAATAAATTCACAAAAATATGTATTTATGAAAAATACGGGATCGTGGGGATCGTCTTCCAAAACGTACGTTCAAGACAAAAAAGAAAGCACTGCTTGAAATAGCCCTAACATCTTAATTCTAAATTCTTTTGGAATCTGTCAAACCATTCACAGAGATCCTAAATATATCTTTTTTTTAGATATTAATCAAACCATTCACAGAGATCCTAAATATATCATTTTTTTAGATATTAATCAAAATCAAATTATACTTGGATATGCCAATAAGATTGAATGGGTGATTGGTCAAAAATTATGTAAGCGTATTGCATTAGCCTTAAAAAAACTTTTTTTAAAGACCTGGCCATTTTTCAAATTCATTTATTTTTGGGGGGAACATTTATATATATATATATATATATATATATATATATATATATATATATATATATATATATATATATATATATATATATATAAATGTTCCCCCCAAAAATAACTGATTTTGAAAAACAAAAAACGGCCAGGGCTTTAAAAAAATTTTTTTTAAGGCTAATGCAATACGCTTACATAATTTTTGACCAATCACCCATTCAATCTTATCGGCATATCCAAGTATAATTTGATTTTGATTAATATCTAAAAAAAATGACTGGGTAAATCAGTGTTTTGCCTCATTTATTAACAAACCCATCTAGATCATATATATATATATATATATATATATATATATATATATATATATATATATATATAAATATATATATTTATTTATATATATGATCTACAATAATAGGTTAGGATCTCTGTGAATGGTTTGACAGATTCCAAAAGAATTTAGAATTAAGATGTTAGGGCTATTTCAAGCAGTGCTTTCTTTTTTGTCCTTAACGTTTGGAAGACGATCCCCACAAACTCCACCCCCTTTTTCTGTTTCAGTCCACAACTCACATGGTCGGAGCAGGCGGCCACACAGATGTCTTGTGGGGCTTTTCCAACACCCTCCTTCACCCAGATTAGGATTCCTAATCCTTCCTTAGCTGTTCTTTCCTCTGGCAGACGGCGCTCTGGCAAATCAAAAGCACGTTGGGAAAGGTGATGCCAGGGAATTAGGCAAGAAAAAGGTATACAAAGTTATTTTGAACTGCAATGCAAATGGCACCAATCACATCATTCGTATCGTATTATTTCAACACAGTGCAATAATGAACACTTTTACGTGTTCACATTTTGGACCAAAAGTAAAAATAAAAATAAAAACTCCAATTAGATCCCATTGATATGTTCATTTTCATTGTGGTTTATCTCATTCCAATTTCAACAAGTTACAAAAACAATTGAGATTTTTACATTGAGAATTTTGACCAACAAGTCACAATTTGTGAACGAAAAAATGCAGTGCCGCATCTTTGAATTTCCTGTCATTCTGTTTTAAAATGTTGCAAAAGCAATTGAAACTTTGAACATATTCAAAACTTTTACCCAAAGATCATACTTTTTGACCAAAACTTTCCATTAAATCCCACGTATTCAAATAAATTCAGATTTTTGCCATTATTTTTTTACTTCATTATTGATTGACTTCTTCCCATTTCAACATATTAAAAAACAACTGAAATTTTCACAATCACAATTTGGACCAAAATGTCACTGTTTTCTAACAAAAAAACGGTTTGCTCTTGCATTTAAAACAATGGTTTAGGTCTTTTTTTTCTTAGTCTTTAAAAATGTTTTGACCAAAAGCTTTTTACGGAAGCGTATTGTATTCACCTTAAAAAATAATAAAAATAATAAAAAGCTCTGACCGTTTTCCCCCAAAAATAAATGAATTTGAAAAACGGACAGGGCTTTTAAAAAAAATTTTTTTTAAGGCGAATGCAATATACTTACATAATTTTTCACAAATCACCCATTCAATCTTATCAGCATATCCAAGTACAATTTGATTTTGATTAATATCTAAAAAAATGACTGTGTATATCAGTGTTTTGCCTCATTTCTTAACAAACCCATCTAGATCAATGAATGTTTAATTTGAACTAAAGTTAGTTACTTCAGTCTCATCCAGCTTCATTGTAGCCTTCTAAAGTGGGCTGCAAAAGTTTCTGACCTTCCTGACTAGCCATTTTCCCACTGCGCAATATATTAAATCCATTTCAACATAAGCAGCTCAATTGTATAAATCCTTTGTTGATTTAGAGCACTCATTTCCAACTCAGCATGGTCATAAGGCCCACAGACTGCGAGGCAGATGTTGCCTACTTTGTCCTATTGTACCTGTTAGCTTGATTTCACAAAAGGCACTGGGTGTTTTTTCAGTGCAATATGATGCCGCTACAGATAATGGATGGATCGAATGTGACACCAGCTCAACAAGAATGAACCCGGCCGGATTCTTCTATTCTTTCAACGCTTCATTCAATTTCGTGCATGTCAGCTACGATTCTTATGTTTCATCTGCTATTCAGCATCACCTCCGAGTTACCCCTCTAGTCATTTCACAGCTACACCCCCTCAAAGCCCAGGATAATAGACTGACCGGCGTTATGACGCACATTGCTTCGGTCTCTGGAGGGGCTTTGCACACACAAGCATTCACAAAGGCTTGGGCCTGCCTAGTGTGAGCACACACAGGCAAAGGCAGGTATTTACGTCGGAAGATAAGTAAGTGACGCCAAAGGATTATTGTATCAGCAAACCTTGTGCTGATAGCATGCTGTACTGGATTCTTGGCTTTTGTTTATGACACTGTAAAAGGTGATCATAGAAGCAGATAAGTGCCACGTGTCAACAGCAGAGAGCAGATTGAAGGATTTTGTGGCTTGAACGAGTGGAAAAGACATATTTCCGCAGGAGGCCCTTGTCAGAAAAGCCAACGTCACTTTCTTATTCCACTAGGATCAAATACAGGAAGTGGTATCAAACATTCAGTCGCAAAATGATGTAAGAGTAAAAATTCAATCGCTGTCTATCAATGTATTGTCCAATCCCTGTCTTTCATTGTGTGGCTATAACTGACGTGAAGAATTGGATTGGATTGGATAACTTTATTCATCCCGTATTCGGGAAATTTCATTGTGACAGTAGCAGAGGGTGATTAGACAGAACAACAAAGCAAAAGCACAAAGTACAAAGCAAAGCAAAGTAAATGGGATCATTAATAATCACCAAATCAAATCATTAAGACAGAAAAGCAGCAAAAACACAAAACGAGCAAGGGCTGCGTTATTTGTTTTTTAATTCATTGGCTGCTCTTGACAGTGACAGACGAACCAGAAATTCGTGGGAAATTTGATATTTTTACATTTACCACAGATCAACTTTTCAAAATTATGAATTGCAAATACTAAAATTAGGAAAACAGATGAATGACCTTCGTGCTGTTCTCACATTTTTCATAACTCATTAGCTGCTATTGACGACGATGGACGTCCATTCCATTTTGATTTGAATGGTTTGAACTTCTGTCGCTATCAGCGACAGTGAATGAGTCAAATAAAACAATTTATGTAAAGTGGGCTGGCATGAGTATTTTACTATAAAATTAATCGACAACTATTTTGATAGCAAATGAATAATACTTTTTGTCACAGGAGTTGCAGGGGTGTTGGAGCCTATTCCAGCTAGGAGTGGGGATGTGGAACGAAACCGGAATACCCGGGGAAAACCCACGCAAGCCCAGGGTGAACATGCAAACTCCACACAGGAAGATCTGAATCTGGTAGTGAACCCAGAATCTCAGAACTGTGAGACGGGAATGCTAACCACTTTTTCACTGGGCCACCCCATTTTCATTCAAGTAAAATAAATAAGATCTCTGACCTGTTTTTGGTAGTCTTTGATTAAAGCAGGCAGATTCATTTCATTATTAACCCATATGAAATATTTGCAAACATAGTCTTATGCTTCGAAAAACACCTACAAAATATTGTTAATTCAATTTTTACAATTGAATACTATATTTGATGGTTTACCACTGTAAATGCCCATCAGTTGACTATTCGCAAAACTACTCTACGATTAATTAACTATCATAAAAATAATACTTTGTGGCAAGCCATATTGCAAAGTTTTGTTAAGAAGAAATATACACGTGGATGCAGTCCTCAATGTGATGATTTTTTGTGACGCACGGGGGCACATGGCACTTGTGGCGTGAATTAGTGGAGAAGAATAGACACTTGTCTGTCTCTGACGTTATTCATGCTGTGTTTTGACTGCAAAACCAATTGAAATCAATGACCAAACTAAGTGGCTCTTCTGTTGAGACTTCTGTTAATCATTGAAGGTAAAACATTTGTAGTGTTGTGCAGAGATGAATACATTTTTGTGTTTTAATGGAGCTAATGGAGCGCTTGGGTGAGCCACTAATCACTTCCTGCAGGTGTTATGTTGGATGGAAATGTGACAACTGTAGATGAGTCATTGCTTTTCATTGAACAAGCAAGTTGATATAGTTGAAAGTGAATAATTCAGTTGAAAAAATGATGGCAAACCTTTCGATCGTTTGTCACAACTTAAGACTGAGTGATGAGGATTTTTTTCCAGAAATAAATCTATTTTTTAAAGGCAACAATCAGTAAAATAGAGAGAAAACTAAAAACAAAACAAAAAAAGTTGCATTCTTTAGAACAAGGGTGTCAAACTCGGGTTGGTTCGCGGGCCGCATTAAGGTCAACGCCATTTCATCTGGGCCGGACCATTTTAGATCTAATATTTAGATTATTTTTTTTTATTATTTTTTTTTAAATTGGATTAAAAGAACTGGATCAAAAGCCCTAAATAGTCAGTTTTTATAGATCTAAAACAATGCTTATTTAAGCAATTTTTTCTTAGTAATGGAAAATTTTGTTTTTCATTTCAAATGGAAATTAAATATTGATTACAATTTACAATTATTGATTTAAAAGGGGGAAAATCAGGAAATTTAATATTCATCTATACCAGGGGTGGGCAAACTATTCCACAAAGGGCCGCTGTGGGTGCAGGTTTTTATTCCAACCGATCCAGCACAGACAGTTTAACCAATGAGATTTCTGCAGAAAACAAGAAGCACCTGACTGCAATCCACTGATTGCACTTGTTGGACACCAGTTTGGTGAAAAGGTGTCCCCTCAATGGATTGGAATGAAAACCTGTACCCACTGCGGCCCTTTGTGGAATAGTTTGCCCACCCCTGGTATAGACGTATATTAGATTTCCTGATTTTCCCCCTTTTAAATCAATAATTGTAATTTTTAATCATTTTTTTCTGTGTTTTTAGTTCAAAAATCATTTTGTCAAATCTAAAAATATATTTAAAAAAAAGCTAAAATAAACATTGTTTTAGATCTATAAAAAAATGGAATATTCAGGGCTTTTAATCCAGTTCTTTTAATTCATTTATTAAAAAAAATCTAAATATTATATCTAAAATTGTCTGACACCTCTGTGCTAGAGAAACTTGCGTTGTCTTCACTGAATGGAGTCAATGTGGTGCTTTGTTTTTATACGCGTGCAAAAAGACTGGAACCTCGACGCTGAGCAGGCATTTAAACAGTTAGGATCGTCAAACATCTATATTATCATATAAAAGCTCCGCGACCCTGTCCAGGATTAGAGGTGTTGAAAAAGAATGGATGAAATACGGAAGTGGAGCAAACGTAATCTAACTGTATTGCCTGGAAGTCTTATGAAATGAGCTGGCTTTTCCCTCGTTACCTGGATGTTGCAACTGATGTTTAGGTGGACTGAATTTATAGGGGCTGAATATTAATGCTAAATAAATTAAAAAAAAAGAATTGAACTCCAGTGTAACAGATTTACTACCATACCCCTGTAATTGGCTGATTTCTCAACCGCTGCAATAAATGAGACATTCCTTCCTTACTACCATTTCAAATAATTGACTTTATTCTTATGACGTGTAATCAATGGTTTTTATTTCGCAAACTTCATTCCTTTTACTGCAGTCACTAATATTCCTAATTATGACTTGCTTTCCGGGTGCAGCAAAAAGCGATAAAATGTGTGTGTTATGTAATGATAAAAAAGATGTCCCCTTTAATGTGTACTGTGTATTTCATAAAGTAGTCTTTTAGTATCACCTAAAATATGGTTTTTTTTCTTAACTAGAGATTTTGCAGCTTTTGATACAGTTTTTTTTCCTAGAAGCCCTTTTTGTCCTTTCTAACAGAGCCATGCTTGTAAGAGGTAATGTGAAAAACTAGACTGGAAACTAACTATGGGATGAACTACAATGACGATTGTAAGGGAAACAGCAGTTACTTGCTTTTCTGGTTGAACGCAAAAAACTAATAATTTCCTGTAAGTTTACCAACGGTTCAGAATAGAAGATGATGCAAGATACCAAAATAAATGCGATAACAGTTGGATCCCTGGTTAAAAATGAATTAAAAGGGTTAATGGGTGACCAGAATTTCCAACATAAATACATAACTAGAGGAGCACTCAGAGAGAGCAGACCTCCACATGAGCAGGCCAATTCAAAGCATGGCCATATTTGGGAGTGTGAGCACTCTATTGAAGTATGAATCTCTTATGAAATTCCTTTTCTGACCTAATATGAACTTTAACCTCATTACCCAAAAAATGTAGTCCTAAAATGTGACCCTACAACGTCGTCACATTTTCTGTTTTACATTAAAAAACATTTCCTACAAGCTTATGCCTTTTAGTCATTCTTTAGCTACCGCCAAATTCCTTTTCTGACCCCTGTGACCTCTAATCTCATTACCCCAAATGTAATCACTTCTTCCATTTCATATTACTAACCTTTCCTGCAATATTGCTAACAATGCCTTTATTCATTCTTGAGTTATTTTGAACACAAACATACATACAGAACCGAAATCATAACCTCCGCCTACCATAGGTTTCACCTATTGGCGTAGGTAATTAAATCAATAATTAACTGCGCCATTAAAGTAAATCTTGAAAGTAAATATTTCAACTAAGCATATTTACCGACAATTATTTGTTCAAGAATGTATTTATTTAATCTCAGTGTTCCTCCTCCAATTGGTTAATGTTGCGCTAACACGTTCCATGATAATGACCTTGACGTATGCCCGATGGGACATTTGGCTTAAAGTGTGTCTACAGACATTATTACAAGTCTGAATGCCTCCCTTTGTATGTGCTTGCACTATCAGAAACGGCATGTGAATGCCAGTTAATTATCGTGGAAGCGCCATTGCTGGCAAAAGGTTTCAGCTCTTTCACCAAAAATCGGACTATTGACTAAAATCATGAGTGCCTAGTTGCATCGCGTGAGTCCGTTCTTTTAACCAACACCTTCCTGTTAGGCACGTCTTGACTGAAAGAATGTCAGATATCGTCATTCTGAACTTTACCGCAATGATGCAGTATCTGCAGATGAAAGAATACAGACGGCGTATCATGATGACGTGTGTGGTAATGTCATGGAATGAGGAAGCTTTAAAGTTGGCACATAATTATGCAGTTTGACATAATTAATACCACAACCATTCGAGGTTTTTTAAAGATGTTTTTTGTAGACGCTTCCCAATTTTAGAAATATGATTTTCATTATTTTACAACTGAAAATTTTATATAGAGTGAACAATATTTTGGGACTGAAAAATAAAATAAAATTTCAGGTCAAATGTCAAATGATTGTAGTAAATCACGAATTTGGATCAAACATTCAAAAAATATCATTATAAATAGATGGGTGTGTAATGTTACAACAAGGGTAATAGTTCATGGCCTATTTTCAACTCTGGCACAAGCCTTACCTTTGGTAATTTTTATGGGCGTTGGCACAATCGACTCATTGGATACCACCAAAAAGCCTATCACTGATGGTGATAGATATCCAATCCATTTAATCTCTTCTAGCCCTCCAGTTCAAATTCATTGGACATTTATCAACATGAATAGCTGCAAATTAGTTTTAAAAAAAGATCAATCTTTAAAAAAAATCATTAACTGTCACTGTTCAATCTTTTCAGACCAAGAGGAGCAAAAGAACAAATATTCTTTTACCGCCGGTCAAAGTGGATTGATTGGTCGTCTAGCGGCGTCATTGGTATTTAAAGGTCAGCATTCACAGCTAGTCTTTCCATTAATTTATTTATATTATATATTTATTTATTTATAAACATATTTATTACCTATTTATTTATGTCTGAAATGTATTTTCCTGTGTCTGTATTCTCAGCCTCTTGCTACTGTGACAATGAAATTTCCTTAATAAGGGATGAATAAAGTTATCTAATCTAATATATAATAAACTTCATGTTTATTGCTGTCAACAACAGGCGATGAGTTAAAATATTTTGGGGAGATTCCGCTAAAAATGCTCCATCTTAAAATACAAAATATGTTCAGTTCCTGCCAGCCCTCCCAGTTCTGAATACTCCGGCTTCCTCCCACATCCCAAACCCCCCGTAACACTCGTGAGGAAAAGCACCAATAAATAATTTTAAAATATTATTTTTACTTAAGACAAATGCAAGTGAAGAAAAAAATGGGCGAAGGAGTGGTTAGTGCATCAACCGCACAGTTCTAGGGTCAAGGGTTTGATCCCAGATGGCTCCTCACTGTGTGGAGTTTGTATGTTTTTTTCCGATGTTGCGTGGGTTTTCCCCAGGTACTCCGGTTTTCCCCCACATTCCAAAAACATGCATGTAAACTAGTTGAAGGCTCTAAATTGCCTCTAGGTGTGAGTGTGAGCACGAGCGTGAATGGTCGTCCATCTCCTCGTGCCCTGCGATTGGCTAGCCAACAATTCAGGGTGTCCCCAGTCGTGTGCGGTCGTTTGGTCGCCGGTCTTTTGGTCGCCGTCTTTTGGTCGCCGTCTTTTTGTCGCCGGTATTTTGGTCGCCGTCTTTTGGTTGCCGTCTTTTTGTCGCCAGTCTTTTGGTCGCCGGTCTTTTGGTCGCCGGTCTTTTGGTCGCCCTGACCCAAACAACAGGCGACCAAAAGACCGGCGACAAAACAAGGTAAAACAACACGGTCTACGCATCAATAAAAGCCAACAATGGCCCTGAGCAGTTTCACTGAGCGGACTGGGTGTGTATAAGAGTTTGTATGTACATGAGTTGTCCCCTTAGGAAGGGACGTCAGTCAGGGTCTTAACAAGTTCTCCAACAAAACACAATAAAAGTACGGGAAATTTTGAGCTTTTCTTTAGCCTAATAATTAATAGGGCAATAAGTATGACTAAATAATAATTCACAGTTTGTATTTAGGGAATTTGAGCAACGATTTAAATGGTAATTATCAATAACCTTCCGGCGACCAAACGACCGAGTACCGTCCCCATTCGCTGTGTCTGCGGTCGTCAAAAACAATCGAAGCAGTACTGAAAAATCGACCTCCGTAGTCTCACCAGCGCTTCGTTCTTTTTGGACATGTTGAGTCAATGTTGAGTACGGAATAACGTTCGCAATTAGTGGTGGGGAAATGTATGAGCCAATCAACTAGCTCTAAGTGTCCCGACCAATATTTAGCCGATTGTGTATTTAGCTCTCATGCATTTGCGAAAATGGCCCAGGAAAATTATTGGAAATAATTTCGGTTTGGCGACCAATAATTAATAATTTTTTAGCATAGACATAAATATATTTACATCGTGAGTACACAGTTCAATAACCTAGTCTTTTATGGCACAACTCCTTATCTGATCTCTGTAACCTTTGACCCTCTGTCTTCTCATCAGATAACCTAACCTACAAATTTGAGTCCAATATGATAATCTGTTATCGCAAAACTCCTTTTCTGACCTTTATGACCTTTGATCTTATCAACCAATGTATTTAATCACCACTTCTGTTTCACATTTCAATCATTTCTCGATCGTTTGATAAGAATCCCTCTATACGTCACTGAGTTAGCTGGAACTTAAAAATACAGACAGACATAAAGAACTAAAACCATAACGCACAAACAGGATCATTCATTGGAGTTCAAAAACGTCTATCACTGCAAACGGCAGCCAATCCAATCTACAAATATTTCATATAAACAGTCTCAAATTCAATTAGTCACGTGAACAACTTCCTCTCTCTGCACTCTCTCTCTCTACTCTCGCTCAAACATCACGTGGTGACACATCTCCACCACTGACGTCACCCCCTCCCATCTCCCAGCAACCCCTCCGAGTGCGCTGACGTCACCGGGAGCCCGAGCCACGGCGTTGCCTGGCAACGCCCGCCTTACGCTCGTGCCCGGCCTTGCTGTTCACTCGGCTCGGAGCTCTGACGCGAGTGTGACGTTAATGAGCTAGGTATCAATTTGTCACGGGGGGGAGGAAAAAGAGGAGGGGGAGGAGGAGGAGTTCCCCCGCTGGCTCTGTGAGTAGCAAAAGATCCACTCAGCCACATTCCGGCAGAAGGCACCGGCACAAAGCAGCTTCCTCGTCACTTTACGCTGCGACCAGTCCAACTTTCCGCTTCTAGTTTTCTCCTGTGATGTTATTTTCTTGGCTTTCTTCAACAAAGAATAACCCGAAGACAGCATAAATGTACACATTGTGAGGTAGGACTACTATTTCATATCATTTGATTATTTTTTTTAATTTTACTCAGCAGAAGTTTATGTAATGAATTCCTGTTAATGAACGTCACTTTTTTTAATACAATAACCGATTGCTCCCAAAATTTTAGTATATGAGCTACATTATTAGAGAGGATTTTTTTCCTTTTTACCTGTAAATCTATATGTTCTTTGACACAAGCCCAACAATATGAAACAAATAAACCATCTTAAGATACATCAAGATCAAATCTTTCACTGCCATGCATTTATTCAATAAAAATCTAATCCATTTGAACTGTGATGACTGGAATGATCATGTTTCACTGCCATTGATAGCAATATACGCCACATCTTGTGGCTTGCAGTGATCAAATGAGTGACAATTTTTAACTTTTAAAACTAAAAAAAGAAAGAAGGATATTCAAATTGTTATTTCCCTTATCTTTATAATCTATAAAATTCTATATAAATATATATAAAACAGAAAAATAATTAAAAAAAGAGAATAAAATCTAAAATAAGTCAATAAATAAATAAGATAATATTTACTTTCAATACTCTTACTGTCAGCCCATGCAGCTACACGTATAGTATTTTCAGAACATGTGTGTGATAGTCAGAAAAAGAAGAATAAATGTGCTCATTTTATTAAAAACTCCAGTTAATGGTGATAGACATCCAATTCATTTTGATTGGAAGAGAATGACAGTAATAGAACAAGTCAAAATGGATTGCACGTCTATTACCATCATGGTCAATAGAAACTTAAATCATATTTAGGGCATTCCAAGAGTAGTGCTGATCTATTTCCTGATGGTTTATTGTTGTAAATTGTAATTTCTCAAAGTTACTGTGTTGGTAATGTAAAAATAATTCATTTTTAGACCAACTCTAGCAGAATAATTGATAGACAATTAGTTAAAAATGTATTCTATTGGTGTGTACATACTTGGTGGTATGGTGGTTGACTATATCCTACACACTGGGGCTGCCACTATCATTTTGATATTATCAAAATATATTATCAGATTAATTTGGGCTTTAACATTTTAGTTTAGTTTTGGCTTTTTAAAACATTATCTGATTGATTTTTCTATGACTAAATAATCAATTAAATACTCAAAACCAAAATTAATCAAATTAAAATGAGTAAAACAAATCGTTTAAAAAACATTTTTGGAAGAATTTCATAGTCCACAATTCATTGACAACAACAATGCCATTGACAGCACTTGACGTTAAATTCTATCCAGATTTTGACTGGCTATGGATAGTAAAAGGGAGTGCCCTAAACCCATTAAAATTGACTCTCCTCATTTTGTCTTGTTTTGTCCTCATTTTAAGTGTTTTGTAATGGCGTGAAAAATGCAAAAGAATGTTGACTTAGAGAGCGTCCATTCTATCTCAGGCCACTAGCCGCACCATGGTGATCATGTCAGACAACAGCCGGGGGGCCCAGGGAAGACCCCTGCAGGTGGGCTTCTACGAGATCATTCGCACGTTGGGTAAAGGCAACTTTGCCGTGGTCAAACTGGCAAGGCATAAAGTTACCAAAACACAGGTCAGCAGAGGATTATCCTTGTGCGTGTGTTTGCTTATTTTTTTCTATTATTTTGTAAGGTTAATCCTTTTTTGTTCCAGGTGGCCATAAAGATTATCGACAAAACCAGATTGAACCCGTCCAATCTGGAGAAAATCTACAGGGAAGTGCAGATTATGAAGCTGCTCAATCACCCTCACATCATCAAACTCTATCAGGTGGGTTTGATTAGTATAGTTCTTTGTTTTATTGTTGTATTAGTAGTGGCTATGCAAGTTAACCAACTCATTAGTGTGGAATATTAACTGATTATTTGGCATTGACGGCAACAGAACTTCAATCCATTTAAACTTGGAGAAACTGGCGAACTGAATTAATGAATTTTATTTTTAATATAAATATTTGTCAACATTTAAAAAAAATACTTGTAGTAATTCCTTATTGTCATTGTTTAATTATTATTTTTACATTATTATTTATTTTACTGTATTATTTAGCTCGTTTTAAAATTAATGGATCGTTATTCTGCAACCTTTGTATCTTTTTTATATGTAAATATTTTGTATACTTTGTATTTCTTTAAAAATTAGGAAAATTTTAACTGTTTGTTTTACTTATGCACCTTAAATTTGCCTTTTGTGCTGATTTATCAAACCCATTTTAAATGACTGATTTAATAAGTATCTGCAGTGCAGTGTTCAGTAAAATATAATTTTATATATATATATATATATATATATATATATATATATATATATATATATATATATATATATATATATATTATTATAGGTGACAATAGAAAGAATTTATAACAATGCATACTTTACTATCGTCATATTGACATACTTTAGGTTAGCGTAAGAGTATTGATTGCTACTATTTTTTTTCCTTTTTCCATCTTACGAGAAGGAAGTGGTTTATTTTTTACCAAAATGAGAGCAACGTAGTCGTGGAACAATGCATGCCTGAAATATTTTGTCTTTTTGACGTTATCATGGGTGATTCCTAGGAACACCAGGGTCACTTTGGTTGTCGGAGATTAGCGTTAAAACCAATTAGCTTCCTCTGAAACTAAGTGCAATGTGTATGTTCGTCACGTGAAGGCTTTCCCTGGCTAATTAAATTGAAGAATTAAAGGAAGGAATCCTCTCAGTCGGCTTTACGTGACACGCGGCTGGCAAGCGCAATACACCGCCACGTAAACAAACTTTCTTTGTTTTGCTTTCTGGCTTGCATTTACTGAGTTTTTGCTACTGAATTTAGCGGATTATTCATTGCGAGAGGCTCCGAAATCCTTGATTATAACTTTTTTCAGACCGAAATGATTAGTTTGCTGTTATTTTGTAGCTTTTTAGTGCACATAAGTGATCAAATCTGATTGTACTACTGTTGTTTTTGATTCATTGAATATGCTTTCTAAATGGGTTTATTCTATTCTTCAGTCTTTGTTGTGAAAGTGCTTTATAAATTGAGTTTATTGGCTTAGATTCATTTCAATTTGTGCTAGCACCAGTCAGTTGTTGTATTTTCGAAATTTTAAACGGTTGCAAGTGAAAAACAATATGTAGTTTTTTGCTCTTTTGTTCTCAGTTTATAATTTATTTTGTAAATGAAGATGGTCCTTTAAAATATAAGAGTAAAAAGAGAATATTTATAAATTTAATACATAAATGGTTACTTAGACATTAACCGTCACATTTTTTTGTAAATAATATTCATTTTTGCATAATTCCATAGGTTTTTTTTCCATTTCTTTACATCCTGTGTACTGTATTATACTTTTTCACGTAAACAATACCTAAGTCCTAATAGAATGAGGCTTAATGGACAGTTATTTATATAATGTTGATGATGTTATAGGAATTTGCTTCCCTCAACATGACGTAATCCTGGTAATTGACATAATCCTGCTAACATACAGACACTCTTTGTCAGAGAGAATTCTAACGATTACATAAAATGACTGGCTATAAGACTCATTGTTTTAACATGTGATTTGCTCAGTCTGAAGGGAAAATCTTGCTACACAGCATCATTAAGAATGTGAATGATGAGTCTGCATTCTTCCTCGGGCGCGCTCAAATTGTGTTTTTTCTTCTGCCGGGTCACACTTCCATGGTAGCTAGTTCGCAATTTGACCTCGGGTTCACTTTTAGCTATCAATATTTTATATTTATATATATTTTAGCACCCTGACGTCGTTAACTAGAAGTGAAGTTACAGCGCCGCTTTTTGTTATCAGTTGAAATACCTTTCGTTACATAAGTGCCATCCTCAGTTCATTCGACCCTACCCGGAGTGCTTTCTGAATAAATAAAACATTTGTATGAAATGGCATAAAGAACGGATTTCCGTCTTGTGTTGTCAGCTGGCTGGTGAACTCATTGCCATGTGAGCGGCCATCTGAACTGCCGTCACTGTTTTTAAGAACCCATGTGTTGTTTGAAGTATTGTTTAAAATATGTCTTAAGGTCATTGGCTGATTATAACGGTGTGTTTCATTGAGTATTCCTTTCTGTTTTTCTGAAGGTGATGGAGACCAAAGACATGCTGTACATTGTGACTGAATATGCAAAAAACGGAGAGATGTTTGGTGAGTATTTTAAATAGCTTTTCAATGTTCAATGTAGCTTACAAAATCTCTAAAACATTTATTCTAAAATGATATTTAGTGTACTTCAGACTTAACATCTCCACAGCAATATCATCTAATACTATAGAAAATATATAACCATCAGTTCTGCATGTATATACCCTTACTACTTAATACCCATTGTTGGCTGGGATACATAACGAAATGAATCTATATATTTAATAAAATAATTTAAAAAATATAGAAAATGTGAAAAAAGTGAAAACAGTGTTGTGGTGGTTTAGTAAAAAACAGAAAATATATTAAATTCAATTAAAACTCACGTGCAATGAATGGCTGTCCGTCTCCATGTGCCCAGCAATTGGTTGGTGACCAATTCAGGTTAGGGATAGACTTCAGAAGGCGACCCTTGTGAGGATAAGATTACAAAAAATGGTTGAAAAATTGACATTGGCTGATAGTCTTCCATGTCAGAATGCATTGGACATTGATGGCTGTCATTGACAGCCAATGAATCCATTTAATAAAAAAAATGATTACAATAGTAGGAAGGTTGTTGATCTGCTTCATAATTTCAGTGTTGTAAATTTGACAATGTGACTTCATTGTCTATGTATTCCGGCAGTCAATGGCAGGCAATGAGAAAAAAATAAATAGTGCAGCTATGGGAGACTTTGATTGCCTAAAAGGTTTCAAGCAGAATTTTTGCACAACAGCTAAGAGCTGCAATACTATGGAATTCTAATTTCCATGGCAACTAACAACCACAATAACATGGAATTCTTATTTGCAGAGCACCTGACATCAAACGGCCGCATGAGCGAAGAGGAGGCGCGCAAAAGTTTTTGGCAGATTCTCACGGCAGTCGACTACTGCCATCGGCACCACATCGTCCATCGTGATCTCAAAACTGAAAACTTGCTTCTGGATGCAAATATGAACATCAAGCTGGCCGGTACGCCTCTTTGTTTCAATCTTAGTTTTCACGCTTGCTAATTACTGCTTCAACTCTTGTTCTGATTAACTGTGATAACACTGCGCGTGGACCCCTGGTACGTCAGTACACATGAGAACATGTAGTTCCAGTCACAGCTGAACAGTGTTCACAAACAAGCTGAATTTGAGTTCAATGCTCTTGCAACAAAAAGAGCCTTGTTCTCTAAACTTTTCCCACAATGTCAACAATTGTCTAAAATGTCCTTGAGTTTATACTTTAAAATTCATACTTTTATCTCAACTTAATCAAATATAAGCCATGAGTCTTTCGTTGGGGTGTCAAACTCATCTTTGCACGGTCCACATTTTAGTTGTGAAAAAAATTGTAGCTGTTCTATTTTAAAGTTGTTTAAATTCATTTTAGTGATTTTATTTGTTCAATTATTTTTAAGTGTGTGGAGGACTACAGAAATATTATCTAAACTTATTGCTTTACCAAGAATCATGAAAAAAACAATAACTGTAATTTTACAGGCCACAAAAAATGACAGAGGCAGCCAAATATGAACCTGGCCTTGAAATTGACATTTTGTAGAATACAAAAGTTGCAATAGAATAATAAATATTTTGGTGTGCAATTGCAGACTTTGGATTCGGGAACTTTTACAATGCGGGAGAGCCCCTGTCGACATGGTGTGGCAGTCCCCCATATGCAGCCCCTGAAGTCTTTGAGGGCAAAGAGTATGAAGGGCCTCAATTGGACATCTGGGTAAGTTGTTTTTTTGTGTTTTTTTTTCATTTTTCGAATCAAAATTCAGCATTGCTAATCTAAATTTCATGCTAACAGAGTCTGGGTGTGGTGCTATACGTGCTGGTATGCGGCTCTCTTCCCTTCGACGGTCCCAGCCTTCCAGCACTTAAGCAAAGGGTCACCGAGGGACGCTTCAGAATCCCCTTTTTCATGTCTGAAGGTAGCTTTCAATAAGCACCAGGACGAAATGAATGGTGATCAATTGTTTGTCTTTGAAAAATATTAAAGCCTCAATGTTTCTAAAACATTACCTCCAGACTGTGAAAACCTCATCCGCAAAATGTTGGTGGTGGACCCGGCAAAGAGGATCACCGTGGCTCACATTAAACAGCACCGCTGGATGCTGGCTGACCCCTCGGCGGCACGTCAGACCCTCAGCCACTCTCTGACTGATTATAACTCCAACCTTGGGGACTATAGCGAGCCTGTGTTGGGCATCATGAACACCCTGGGGATCGACCGCCAGAGGACCATCGAGGTGAGAATTTTCAAGATACCTTTCGAGGCCTCTTACTTTACTAACTTCATTATTTTGTCTTCAGTCATTGCAGAGCACCAGCTACAATCACTTCTCGGCAATCTACTACCTGCTTCTTGAGAGGGTCAAAGAGCACCGCAGCCAGCAAATGAGTCGTCAGTGCGGAAGCTGGACCCAAAGGCAGAGGAGCATCTCGGACACCACCGGAGCCGAGGTGAGTTCTTCTGCTGTGATGTTAGGGAACTGCTTGAACTGATCTGAGTTGCTAACAAAGATTTTTTTAAATTGCAGAAGGTCATGGTTAAGGCAGACTGCTTCAGAACAGCACCGTTCTCCATTCCCAACAAAAACATCACTCCGATTTATCCGGAAATGGAGTTCGATCAAGGCGGATTGTTCCAGCGTGTGGTCTTCCCAGTGGAGGCTAGCTTCAACAGGCTACTGTGGAATCGCTCCATATCGCCCAACAGTTTGCTAGAGACCAGCATCAGCGAGGAGGTGCGCCCCCGGGACTTGGAGGAGGAGGAGGCGGTGCAAAGCCTAGGCCCATTGTTGCCAACTGCCGCCACCTCACGCCGCCACACTCTGGCTGAGGTGTCTGCACGGTTACACCAGTGCAACCCTCCATGTAAGTAGATCAGTTACAACTGGCGTTCAGTCCATGCAGTTTCTGAAGTCAGTCCTTGTAACGGCTCGTTCTTTCGTTCCCCCAGGTATTGTTGTCAGTCCATCCGACGGCGCCTCTTCTGACAGCTGCCTGAAGTCGTCATCCAGTCCCACTGCTACTCCGCAAGCACCTACGGGTGGCGATGTGTTATCACCACCTGAGGGGGCACTTCTGCTCACTGGCGCCCCCCTGGCCCTCTCCTCGCACCTTCTCCCCCAGATCCAGGGGAGCCTTCCTGCAGCCAGCTTCCAGGAAGGTCGCAGAGCGTCTGACACCTCCCTGACACAAGGTACTGTTACAGAACATTCCTATTGGTCTGTTTTTGGATCTCATGCTCCAACCTTGACCAGATGACAAAACAGTATCATGTAAAACTCTCCCATCACGCTTTGCAGGTCTTAAAGCTTTCCGGCAGCAGCTGAGAAAAAACACTCGCACCAAAGGACTCCTGGGTTTGAACAAAATCAAAGGTTTAACAAGGCCTGGGGCATCACCTCCGTCCTCTAACCGCGGCAGTCGGGGATCTCTGGGCCCGGCCCTTTCTGAGCACCGAAGCATGTTGGAAGAGGTGCTGCACCAGCAACGGTGAGACCCGGAAAACAAACCTTCGCATTTCTCAAACTGACTCAAATTGACTTTTTTTTGTATTTTTTAGGATGCTGCAAATCCAGCACCAACCACAACAACCTCAGGTCCAGAATACTCCACCAGGACCCACCCCAAATCCTTTGCTGTTTCTGTCCCAGCAGCAGTCAACGTCCCCTCCACCCAGTTCGGTATTCACTCCATCTCCTTTGTTTGAGGCACCCTCACAACCTACCGGGCTCTGGCAGCACATCCCGGAGACCGCCTCTTTGTCTCCCGTGGCCTCTGCCGCTTACTTGCTAGAGGCACGTCTGCACATCAGCCCACACGCACACCACCACTATGCCCAACTCCACCATCACCTCGCCGGCCCGCAGAAACAGCTGGGCACTGTGCACTTTGACGGCAAAAATATCACCTGGGCTGTGAGCTCGCCGTCCAGCACCGAGCCGGGTCTGACGGGGCAGACGCAGCTGAGCAGCTGTGTGATGGTCAAGTAGAAACAAAATCAAGCAATCTAAACCCTAAAGGGTACACTGTTAAGATAAGCTAAAAAGAGCAATAACCAAACTGTGCACAGAGTGACTATAGAAGCAATAATCGACCATTTTCAGCAAGCACAGGACTGGAGCGAGGACCAATACATTTCACTTCTTCATAATATACATCCCTCTGGCTTGGCCTTTGTCTCTCCAATTACCAGAACACCTTGAATATCCTGGATGAAACTGTGATTTTTCTTTGAGAATACGTCAAAGCTGTGCAATTGCTGCTTTTTTTTACCTCAAAATAATGCGACTCTCAACTGCCTACAATTGAGAAAAAAAAACATATTTTTGGGAGTGGGACAAGCACAACAACTACACTTTTCAACAATACTGCGGAACTGTGGAACACCTGTCTGGATCCAACCTAATTGACTGTGGGAGCAGCTGACATGCTCCGAATAGATATTTTTGTTATTTTTCACTTCCTGTTGTGAGACTTTAACTCCCTTTGCGAGGAAAATGAGCAATACCACGTCGTCATTTTAGATGAAATGGAGAAGGAACAACATAGGAGTTTATGTTATCCGTATTACACTGGTGTGGAAGCATATTTGGAAATTTCCTCCCATCCCGAGAATGCGGGAACGGTGCAATAGTTTCACGAGACATAAGATGGTTACAAATGTACAGGTACGAGTCATGTAATTTTAAAAGACTGACATCTAGAATTTTCTTTTGCTACCAAAGATCCGACTAAAATCCGCCATTTACACACTACTGAGTGGTCCACGTGTAGCATGTTCCTCAGCCAAAAATGAAATAAGCTTGGGCTACTCCCAAATCCTAATGCTGCTTGTTGTAGTATCTTCTGCTGGTACAGTCACAACCTAGCAATATACGGTATAGTGTATTCAGCAACAATGTGTAAAATCTAGTTAAAACATTTTTTTCATGTTTTTGTTTTCACTTCCATGTAGGAAAAACATTGCAGTGTGGATGTCACGGGTTGTTTTCGCTCACTACCAACGCGTGTGCCTTTTATGTGAACAAATGTGCAATGTTTGAGCTTCTGGCTAATGTGAGCAAAGGCAGGATTGCACATTTTCCTGTTACTGAAATGGGTTCAAGTTTTGTCGTGGAAGAAGAACACTACATTTCTTGATGCAATGTGCCCCTTTTTGATAATGATTTTGAATAATTAGATCTATTTCATGTTTGTTTTTCCTGATTTGTTACTTGACCGACCGTGTGCGTGCGCTTGGAATGGTTGTTGAACTGTATGACTGAAGATTGTTTATTTATGTGGCTATTTATATGAATAAAGATCACTTCCTAAATGGACTCTGGTTGGAATTTATTTGTCATACATCCATCACACAGTAGAGAACAAAAATAATTACTATATATAGTGGTGTGAAAAAGTATTTGCCCCCTTCCTGATTTCAGTTTTTGCATATTTATCACGAACAAAGGTTGCAGATCATCAAACCAATTTTAGTATGACACCGAGACAACCCAATGAAATAGAACATGCAGTTTCTAAATGATGATTATTTTTATCAAGACCAAAAATTTTACAAATTTGTCTGCCCATCTGTGAAAAAGTAATTGCCCCCTGAACCTAAGAACAGGTTGTGCCACCTTTGGCAACAATAACTGAAATCAACCATTTACGATGATTTGTGATGAGTCTTTCAAAAGGCTTTGGAGGTATTTTGGCCCACTCTTCTGTGCAGAATTGCTTCAATTCTGCAAAATTAAAGGATTTTCTAGCATGAACAGCCCGTTTCAGATCACACCACAGCATTTCAATAGGATTTCTTTTCCCACCGTTTTTCCCATAGCCATCAGGACTCTGAACTTAAGTTAGCACGACACAAAATCCCTTCTGTGCAATAACTTCGGGGTCTGCAATAACAATGTGCAATATCTTAGATTGTGCAATATTTTAGAATTTACATTGCCAGGATTTGACTTTTTATATTTTTATATTACTTATGTTTGTTTTTTTACTGGGAAAATGCACATTGTGGAGTAGCACCACCAATTTTGTTATACGCAGCTGTGTATGATGACAATAAAGGCTTTTGATTTAAATCTGGACTTTGAGTTGCCTACTCTAAAACCTTCACTTTGTTTTTTTTGTTTTTTTTACCCATTCAGAGGTGGACCCACTGGTGTGCTTTGGATCGTTGTCATGCTGCATTCTCGAAGGGCGCTGGAGTTTGAGCGCACGAACTGAGGGCCAGAGGTTCTCCATCAAAATTTGCTTTTAGAAAGCAGAATTAATTATTCCATCAATTAAAGCAAGTCGTCCTGGTCCTGAGGCAGCAAAGCAGCCCCAGACCATCACACTGCCACCACCATAGTGTTCTTTTGATGGAATGCTGTGCCATTTTTTCACCCACTGTAACGGGTCACACACCTTCCAATAAGTTAAACTTTTGACTCATCAGTCCACAGAATGTTCTTCCAAAAGTGTGGGGATCATCAAGATGTTTTTTTGGCAAACGTAAGACAAGCCTTTATATTCTTTTTGAACAGCAATGGTTTTCGCCTTTGAACTTTGCCATGAATGCCAGTGTTTTTGTTATAGAAGAGTCATGAACATTGACCTTAACTGAGGCCTCCAATTCTTTCGATGTTTTTCCAGTTTGTGAGCTCCTGGATGAGTCGTTGCGCACTCTTGGAGTAGTTTTAGCTGGCGGACCACTCCAGGGAAGGTTTGCTACAGTTCCCAATACTCCATTTGTAGATTATGGCGGTGACAGTATTTCACTGGAGCCCCAAAGCCTTGTAAATTGATTTGTAACCTTTTCTAGACTGAGATGTCCGTTTACTTTTTTTTGCATTTCTTCTGGAATTTCTTTGGATCATGGCATGATGCTCTGATCTTGTAGCCTACTTCACTTTGTCTGAGACATTCTATTTAAGTGTTTACTTGATTCAACACGTGGTGGTAATCGGGTGCGCGTGTTGCCTCAGCTTTCCTACAATTGTAATTAGTCACAATGATTTAACAAAGGGGGGCAATTACTTTTTCAAAGAGGGCCAGACAAGTTTGTAATTGGTAAATATAATCATCATTTAGACAATTTTCTCTTTCCTTGGATTGTCTCTGTCTTATACGGAAATTGATTTGATGGTCTGAAACCTGTGTGATAAATAAATAAATAAAACACAGAAATCAAGAAGGGGGCAAATAATTTTTCATGGCACTGTATACTACAATATTTTTGTTTCCAGTTTAGCCTTACACAAGTTAAACCACTCAAGAATGACGAACACTGTTCCTATACTAGGTGGCAACTATGTTTACTAGCGAAAAATTAGCATTTCAGTAACAACTAGTGTGTTAGATAGCGAAATATGTTGGTAAATCATGGCAGACTAGCCAGTCACAGCGGGCTGTTTATTTTAATTAAATACAGCTTGTCAACCAGCAGTAAGGAATGCTGTCAAGCTGAAGAAGGAGTCCTTCACCGATTCCGGAGCAGTTAAGTTAATTAGTGCCCTAAATGAACCAAGAGTCAATTGCATGTAAACTTGTAGTGTTGAAAAAATATATATAACAAAAGCATTTCGTTTTTTGGTCCTCTTAACACAGAGCATCTGAGAACAAAAAGTTCTAAGATCAAAACTGCCTGGCAGCCCAAGTCCAAAGTCGGACAGTGCGTGTTAACAAACACATTCACCCACGGCCCCCCGACGTGATCTCATCCATCGGATTATTTATATAACTTCTTTGAGAATGCATGAAGACATTGGAATGTGTGAAGTCATGAGGGGCGCGAGTCATTTTACATAACCATTGAAGGTGTCATGACCACTGAAAAAAATGCTGACTACTGCCCATGACTATAGCAATGCATTCCCGGATTTACGTGCATATATATCAGAGCTGCCACAAAGTCAGGTATTTTATTTGTTGATTATTTAACAATTATTTTTGCAGTGAATCAAGTCATTGGTTTAGAAAATATGTTTCGTGCCAATGGCACCCAATCCATTGGACTGGGAGACGAACTCACTGACTGCCACATCAAATCACTTTGAACTGAAAAGGATGACAGTAAATGCTCATACTGTTTTAAATTAATTACATTATAATGGTTGATTTTATGAGGAATTTCCTGGGCGGACTGTGACTTTTTCAGTGCCCGTGGCGGTGCTAGACTTTCAGCCCATTTTGAATGGGAGGTTAAAATCTCTCAGAGCTAATGAATTGAACATCAGCCAATGAGTTATTTACTGTTTTACAACACTGGGCGCAGAATTTTAGGTGCAAATCTGCACTTCTAGCAAAAAAAAAAATCTATTTCAATTTCAGATTTTCAGTTTAAAGCTTGTATGCTTTTTTTAAACCAATTGTCTATGTGTAATGCACCACCCGATCGTGAAAGTAAAAAAAATAGATTAGATTAGATCTAATTTAATCTAATCTAAAAAAAAATCTGCACAGATCTATCCATGGGCCCTAAAAACAGCACAGGAATAGTTGAATGGAAACTGAGCTATTTTCCAAGCCATGTGAACCCAAAACCCTACTTAGGTTTGTTTGTTGACTTTGCTGAGTGCCCCATTCATTCTCTTCCTGCCAAAGACCTCCATAATGCGCTGTGACGCATCTGTCTCCTTTAGCCGTCACGTACGCTCAATTAGCAGTGTGCTTATCCCTCATGTCTTCATGGCCGACTTCCTGACAGTTCTGCTTGTATGTTTGCGTTTAAGGCTGATGTCACGTCGCACTTGTTTACTGTTTTAACCCATTCACTGCCACAGACAACCACAAACATCGAATCCATTTTGAAAGAAACATGGCAGGCTGGCAATGATCATTGAGAATTAGCTGTTTTCATTGACACCAATGTAATACTCCATGTGAAATTGTTGTTTTCATCTTATAAATACTCATTATGATCTCGCATATGTACTAATGCTATGTTAAAGCAATGAGACTTTTATGGAAAACCTACCTACATTGTTTGACATTCAAATGACGGATAAAATGATCTCACAATGCATAAGTGAAAAGGATTGCCAGATTTTAAAAAAGTGGGATAAATTAATGTTGGAATAAATACTGAAAAGTTAAAATTTCAAATAAGTAAATTACACTATTGAAATCAAATAAGTAAATGAAATATTTTGAAAATTACACATTGAAAATTGATCGTGATAAAAATGAAATAAGTTGAAATGAAAAATAAATGAAGTATGATATAATTATAAATACAAATAAAAATGTGAAATAAATTGCTGATGTAAATAAAATTCAAAATAAATGTGTTTAAAAAATAAAAATTTACCTGTGATTAGCTGCCTAGCAATTCAGGCTCACTCATGGTTGGGCCCCATAGTTAGCAGAGATAGGCTCCAGCACCCCTGGCGACCCTAGTGAGGATAAGTGGTTCTGAAAATGAATGAATGGATGAAAAAAAGTAGATCAAATGAATTAATTGCATGTTGAAATTAATGAACATTTTTAAAAATACAAATGAAATAAGTGTCATAAACGTTGAAAAAAATGAAAACTTAAATCAATTACCATTAAAATAAATACATTAATATTGAAATACTGAAATAATCTCAATATTTGATCACAAAATAATTTATTTAATTATGCCTTAATTCAATTTTGATGGTCTTTCATAAAATACGATGTTTTTTTCCTTATAAACTCTGAGAAATTCTTCCCAGCCTTCATTATATTTTCTGCCTTCCTCTTAATCATGCCACACCTTCGTTTGCAAAAGAACTCAGTATTAACACCATGCTGTGGGGCACGACCCAAAATTTCAACATGCCTCTTAATCCATACCATAACAACCAAACAAATAAATGATCTCTTGAAAACACATTGCAGGGACATGAACATTGGTGGTCGATGAGACCGTGGCACTTCTTACACTACTACAGGTCAATCACTCGAGGAGCTTTTAACGTTCCATTCTGTCACTAAGTAGTCAACCTTAACCTTGGAATAAAGTGCATGCTTGGACCTGTAATTAGGACGCTGCATACAGCAGTAGAGCAGCGTAATAAGGTTTATATTACAGCGGAGCACACACACATCGGCTGCTGTCAGCTATGAGCCAGATGACGCACATTGGGCCGCTGTTAATATTCCGCAGCAGCTTGGTGAGCATTCCATGACAGGCATTCCTTTCCATTATGAGCAGCCGCTCAGCCATTTAGCACCCTATTCCAGATTGTCTTTCACCCCTCGTTGGTGTAACGCGATCTGCCGGCGGCTCTTTCATTTTTCGTACGGCTTATCCTTACAAGGGTCGCAGGGGTGCTGGAGACTATCCCAGCCAACGGTGGCATTAGGCGGGGACACCCTGAAGTGGTTGCCAGCCAATCAAAATGAGACGAACATCCATTCACGCTCACAATCATTCCTATGGAAAATTTTGTGTGTTCAACCAGAGAAAGCCTACACAGGTCCAATGCATAGATGTACAGTGTGCACATTTACGTATTTATATCTAATAGCTACATAGCTACTACTTTTATTTTCATTTCGTGTTTAACATTTATTTATAATTTTTAAAAAAAAATTCTATGTTTATTTCCACTGTATTTTTACATAATGTTTGATTGGTATTTAGTTTTTTTTTAACTGCACGCCAATGTAATTGACTGAAATGTGTGTTGTAATATTGAATTCTGTTAAGGTCATGAGTGCAATATAGGCTGCTCCCTTGCCCCCACTTGGTGACGTCATTGGCGCAGTTTGTCCGTGTCGAATGAGTATTGTTCGCCACCAAGTGGGTCATGTGTCATGTTGGCTCGACAGCCCTAAAGACGAAATGACGATACGCATAGGCAACAGCCAGAATGACAGGGCAACACGTAACAGAAACTATTTTGTTGTCACTTCACCCATCAGCATCATTTGTTGACGCAATAGCTTGAGGCATCAGCTGATGCATTTTTTATTGTATTTTTTTGGAGGGATTTATTTTATTTACCGTGTTTACTCGCATATAAGCCGCATTTTTGGGGAATGAATTATGACTGAATTGAGCATATATGCGCATAAAAAGATGAAGTGCACAAAACTGCAAGGTGACAACGCCATAACACCATAACGTCATGATGCCATGACGCCATGACATAATGACACCATGACGCAAGACACTTTTTTTCAAGGCACGTTTTTTTATCTTTCTACGGGACCATGGCAGAGCAGCTCTGGCCGGGTGTTGTTTCTGGAGTGTGCATAACATAATTTGACCTTGTTAACTTTAGTGTTAACGTGCCTGTAGGCACTCAGCTGCCACTTGCAATTCCACCTCATTGGAAAATCTCTGCATTTCTTATTCATTTTAATTGCTTTTTCTTAACTTTTTTCTTTTTTATATATATGTATATCATTTGCATATTTTACGAAAACAAAAAGGTAAACTTTTATCATTTTTAAAGGGTTTAGTGGGTAGTATATAAGATTGTGGAACAAATTATGCTAAATTAATGTAATGTCAACTCACAAAAAAATCTGACTTATGAAATCACTTCTGGAACAAATTAATGGCGTAAATAAAGGTTCCACGGTATATAATGATTGCCACATTTTTTTCTTCATTTTCTGTCTATTCTTTGGAACACCAACAAAAAAAAAATTATAATTAAGGAGAATTAGTCTTGTTCAACCTAACTTCATTCAGGACAAGCTACACCCAACGTTAACGCTCCAGGCGGTGAACCTGCGCCTGCAAAAAGCACGAACGGACAACTGCAGCTCCCGCGGGACTGGAAGCACAAAACCCGGTGACCCACTTTTCTGCACGCTTTGACGTAGGAGATGAGGGGGAAAAAAGCCAATGTGGAGGATGGAAAATCCTGAGTCACCAGAATCATTCTCCCAAACATACTGTCAGTCCCTGCAAGGCTTTGGAAGGAAACTCATAAAAAAAAGCACATTTGCTCATGATATATACCATTTCATGCTCTGTCTTCATTGTGCCTTCACAGACAACTCGGATAACTCCTTGCATTTTCCTGACCAGTCCTCTCCAATTACATTATTTCCTATCAGTTGCCTGTTTTCTGTTATGTCATGAACCCATCATGATTTGTAGAGCTGCTCAAAAGAAGCACTTTGATTGTCGCTTAATCAGCAGTTATTTTTTTAGATGAATTGACTCATCGGCTCGTGTGTAAATCAGGTTTATTATTGTCATATTACTCTAGGCACAACTTTTAAAATGTCAAATGGTGAGTTTTTATATAGCGCATTTATCTATACGTTTACCATGCCCAAAGCACCCATTTAATTATGCATTCATACACCAATGGTGCTGTTGCCATGCAAGGCGCTGCCAACCCACTGGGGAAAATTAGAGTTCAGTAGTAGCTTGGAATTAAACCACTGACCCTTTGGTCTCAGGACAACCCAAGCTATCAACTGCACCACTGCTGTTGGCAATCGAGGACTAGAAAAATATGAGAATATTTAACCATTTGCAGAGCAGCAGCACCACCGCGACCCTCATAAAGATAGGCTGCTCTAAAAATAAAATATTTTAGGTCAACATTGTCTTTAATAAATCCATCAACTATCATAATAGTCAATTACTTTGATCGTGGTGTCCCTTATACAGTGGCACATCAATATACGAACGATTCAACGTACAATTTTTTCGACCAAATTTGACCCAAAATCTGTCTCGAGATACGACGATCTTTTACAGCAACCTGCAACTAATGATCGTGATCAATGTTCCCTCTAAGCTGCGCGCGTGAGCAAACCTTACGGCGCACAAAATAAAATCCAACCTGAATTGACAAAAATAAACACATTACAATTTTTTCTGCGCCATTTTTCAAAGCAACTCTGAGTGACAGCCTATCACAGACAAACGACAAGAAACTGTAATTTCAGATAAAACAATAACTAACACTGTCTAGCCAATGATATGATTAGCTTCACATCCTGTGTGTTTTCTTTCACGCATGAGTAAATGTTAATGACATTAATTGGCTGCGTTATTTACACATTTTGCCTAAATTGCAGGTTAGCATTTGGCTAACAGTTTGTCTCAGCTGCTGTCAAGCCTTTATCACGGCGAAACGACCGGGCTGCGGCAGAGCCACTCAACAAGGCAGAGTAAAAAAAGAAATCCGGTTCTTTTAAAATGGAATGGCTGTTGAAGTGTGTGCAAATAGAGGAACAAACGGTGAAATTTGGTGAGAAAGGTCTCCTCTGCAAAACACGCAGCAAAGCTAAAGTTGTTAGCGAGTTTTCCGATGGAAAAATATTGCATATAGATGCAAGTTTAACTATCAAGGGATTGAAAATATTTTGACTTTTTTTTCCATGACTTGACATAGCATTTCATCACAACAGTATAGGCACTTTTAGTGTCAGTTACCGTGGTGGTGTCGCTTGCATGTACTCCTGAATCGGCGCTCATGACCCAGCTCTGCAAATGTTGTGTAAGCTGGAGCTGCGCAAGGTCACCAACGGGGTGGAGGAAAACACAGACGTCAATAACCTACAAAAAGAGCGAGAAGAGGCAGAATCCAATGACAAAATTCCACAGAAGACCTGACATCCCGTTAATTATTACTTCATCATAATAGCTTCTCCTGGATTTATTAATCAGATTTTCTTGGATGTCATTTCTATTTGTGAGAAGACCCCAAAATCATGTCTTACTTTTGTTCTTATTTGCATTTATATTTGCATATCTTCAATCTCTCAGCCTCATGCAGGCGACACTATAATAATGTTTGCCACACAAGTCTCATCTCATTTTCTGAACCTTTATCCTCATTAGAATCACGGGGGTGCTGGAGCCAATCCCAGATGTCTCCGGGCCGGAGGCGGAGGACACCCTGAATCGGTGGCCAGCCAATCGCAGGGCACAAGGAGACGGACAACCATGCACACTCACACCCATTCCTAGGGGCAATTGAGTGTCCAATCAGCCTACCATGCATATTTTTGGAATGTGGGAGGACACCGGAGTACCCGGAGGAAACCCACACAGGCTCAGGGAGAACATGCAAACTCCACACAGGTAAATGATCAACCCAGCCCCTATTTCAAAGAATTGACCTGCTGGATCGAATATTAAAAGTCTATTTTTTGGTCAGACTACATTGTAAATGGTCTAAAATAACACATAATAGTCAAAATGATCCAATTCCTGCATACAGTAGGTTTTGAAATTGGTCATGCTGTGACATCACACCATGGTTTCTTATATGTACAAATATCTGCCATCTTTCTGGCCTACTAATATCAAGAGTGCTAAGCACTGAAAAAAGCCATCTGGATGTTGCCACATCTTGGTTATAAAATGTCCCACATTAAGCAGAGCAAAGAGTATACAGATTAGTTCCAGTCAGCTGCATATTAATGAGAAACTGCAATTGAACAGGAGAGGCTGAAAAGGATCAAGTAAAATGGCTTAGAGAAATGACATTATGGACGCTTTCAACACAAGTTGTCATACAAAGCCGATAAAATGTGATCCAATGTTATGAAAAGAATGTCAAAATGTAAAGTGGAGGGCAGCTTTTATCCAAATGAGATATTTGCAAACATCAGCTTTTTCTTTTGAAAGGACTGATAAAGTGGCATCATATTCATAATGCATTCATAGTCCAACTTTTCTCTGCGCATCATTCTTGCTTAGAAAAAATTAAAGTCGATTCAATGCAAAAATCATTGTTGACTGATCAACTTAATATTTAAAAAAAATCATAGAAGCTAAAGCAGGCTTTGTATTGCTATTTCCTGACAGATAGTGAGCTATTTTCAACTCGTATTGACCGGCCCCTTCCACTAATGGAGGTGACGACGAAACGCTATCAGAGCCGTGACCATCTGACGCAAATTCCCAGACTCGGGGTCGTGACTGCAGGTGCCCCTCCCTCAAGGATTTCAGATAATACTGGCCCTAGGGTGTTAGCGTGCAGAGGGGACGCGATAGGATGAACTTCCTGCGTGACATGTCAACTAGGTTTATGTCACTCGCGGGGATGTGTCACTCACACTATAGTGTGTTTGTGTGTGTTGTAGCGTAAACTTCTGAGATAGCGCAGCTAGAAACAAAAAAGAAATGCTCTGTTTATATGATGCTCAATTAGCATCATTAGGTTCTACAATCTACATCAATAATTACCGTATTTTCTCGAATATAAGATGTGTAACTCCAAAAAATGATGACTGAATCAAGGGTACGGCTTATATGCGCACAAGACTTGCTATACTATTTTTCACCAGTAGATGTCGGCAAAGTAACATTTACTATTTGTTGGTTATTTTCTGTTTTGCAGTAAGAAAACAACCATTACTGGATGAATTGATTCCTTATGATATTGACCCTAATAATGTGCATTTGATTCATACCGTATATCAGAAATACCACATGCGATGATTTTTCTTAAGATTTTGCCTTCAAAGTAACACATTTGTACTTCCTATTAAAACCATGAATATGGACGAGAAAATTGTGAATCAGGGGCGGCTTATACGCGAGAAATTGTAAAATTCAACGATTTTAAGGCAATTTTAAGAGCTTCATTACCAATTTAAGTTGTAATGAAGGATTTTGTTGTTGTTGTTGTTGTTGTTGTTTTACTAGTGCAGGTGTTGTGATTGGGCTGGACTTTTTTCCCAATTTGTTCCAGCCATGTCACCCTCTGGCAAGCACAATTAAAATAAATAAATACACTTAAAAAATCTACTTAAAAAATAAATAAAAACATGAGAAGCATTTTCTTTTTTGTGGCAAATGTTGTTGGAAGCGACACAGTAAATGCAGCAGAAAAAAACAATTTCCACGGAAGATACATTGGATTATCCCATTTGAATAAAATACATATTTCAGAAATCTAGTTCCGTAAAATCTTCAAAGCATATTTTGACCATGGAAGAATTTGATTACAAGAATGATTATTTCCAGATAAAGTTGCATGGGACTGCCGATGGAAGTTAAATATATATATTGTATTACGAGTGCACATATTTTAGTGAAATGCTAACAGTAGTACTTGTCTCCAAAAACTAGCTCAACAAATTCAAACTCATAAAGCATGATACACAAGTTTTAAAAAGGGACATGCTGTACTAACATTTTTAACACATCTATTATCTTAGTTAACACTGATATGGGTGTTAATATTCACCAATTATCACTTTTATTTCCAGTTAGGATGAGTAGTAACCTTTACTCACATCGTCATTGTGTCGTCATTATATGAAGAGAGCAGAGGAAAAAACAGGAAATAATACAAAAGCGTCCTCTCAAAATAAAAGCAGGGTTTCACAGTAAAATATTGAAGAAGAAAAAACATAAACGGCATTTTTAACAAAGCAGAGTGAGCAAAACACTGACATCTTACATATTTCGAGTTCTTTGACTTAAAGTAGAGAAGAGCAAAAAGATAGTAATAGTAGTATATACGTATTTAAGAGATTAGAGCATGTTTTGAAGGCATAAAAAATTCCAAGTTTTTTTTCAGCATCAGAGTTCGGCAGTAGAAAACTAAGTCACAAATATATTTAATAGCAAGAAATCACTTGCAAAATAATAATAATAATAATAATAATAATAATAATAACTGCAATATCCAGGTAACCTAAAAGAAACCAATAACAGGAGACAAATTTTTTTGTTGCTGCATTTTCATTCCATGACTTAATTGTAGTCTCAATTGGAATTTCAATACCCAAAAAATAGTAATTCTGTGTTAAAAAATGACCATTCCAACTCCAACTTGGCATAGATTTAAAGAACAGCATATACATTTGTTTTTGTTTTATTTTTTGACTGATGCATTTAAAAATCATGCACGTACATATAAAATGATTTTTGTAGCCTTTGTTCTCATCTGTATTGCGGTCTCATTTGACTCGACTCCAAAAGTCTTGGTCTCGTCGAGTTCTGATTTAATACAACATGGTGTTGCCTTTTGAAAAACGTCAGAAATTTTTACATCGCCGCACTAAATCGTAAAAAAACTGAAAAATTTGGGTGCCTCAACTCATGACACACCAGTGTGGTTTTTGACATGAAAGTTTTGAGCTCACTCACGAGACTCCGGCCTCGGAGGCAACAACTGGACTTCCAATTTGTGCAATTATTCACGGCGAGGCCACCAAAGGCAGAGAGAAAAGAGAACGTGCGTCATCCGTCTGAACTCTCACATGCTGTTCATCAGCAGGACACAAACGAGCGATGATGGCACGTGTCTGTCCTTTTTTCTCCTTCTCTGATGACGCCAAAAGATTGAAAGTGAACGAGAGAGAAAAGAAACACATCCTTATCACATTCATTCTCAAGCACTTGTCACTAGTTGGGAAGTCACAAGCCCAAAGTTTAAAATTGACATGAATTTGAAGGCATGCTTGTTCCTATTAAACTAAATTTTAGCATCTGCCTGTTACTATGTGAAGAGAATTAGTCCAAAATCATCATAAACTGAAGCACTTTATTTTTTTAAATGCCCTTTACTTTATATTAATAGCACAACTGTGTGAGTTCACAACACTGACGCTGAACTCTGATTGAACGGAATAAACTGCAGCCCGACAAAAATCTATAACTAATTAGCTGCTATTGAGGGTGATAGACATCAAAATCATTTAAACATGCATACAATGATCATGTTTCGCAGTTAATTTATGAAAGGAAATTTCTTTCATTCATACATTATCCGTACCGCTTATCATAAGATGGCGCCACACCGTGAATATATCCATTTGTTATAAGCAATGTTCCCTCTAAGCTGTGCATGTGCGCAATTGCACACCACTCTCGTCTTCTCTGCGCACAGCAAATCATATGGAGCGCACTAAATAAAATCCCAATTTTTTTTTAGCTGAGGCCGACGCGCGAACCACTCATCCGCCGCGCCGCCCATTCATAGATATCATTACATTTTATTATTACTAAATCATTTATGTGTAGTAGACATACACCTGCTTATGGCAGGTGTGATACTGGTGTGTGCCCATAGCGAGCAATGATGATGTTGCTCACACCGGTCGGTATTCAGTGTGCTCAGGGAGGTTGTCTTTCTGCCCAGACAAACAAAAAATTAGAGGGAACATTGGTTATAAGTGTTCTAAGGGGAAATATGTTAAATGTGTCAATTTCACATTTAAAAGTGTCAATGTGAATGTTTTTAAGCATCTTTGGTTTGCCAATCGCCACGAATGGCAACCAATGAGTTCAAAAAGCAAAAACGTAAGAAAGGGGCAATTTTTTTTTGAAATAGCACAGCATAGAAACATGGCACAGATCTTGTCCGTAAAAATTTTAATGGGGTGAAAGTCATGTCAGAACAGAAGAAGTTACTTACAGCCAACATTGCCTCAACATCTGGCACCACTCATTTCGTCCTACAATACAAGCGAGAGAGAGAGGGTAAAAACGTTTTAAAAAAGGAGGGAAAACAAAAAAAACAAAAAAAACAATTGGTCAGGATGGTACAAGGATGAAATTAATGGTGGCTTGTTGCTCAGAATCGTCCCGAGCGCTCTCTGTCTCTGGAGCGGCGTCTATCGTGGTCGCGCCCGCCACCTCGGCCTCCTCGGTCGCCTCGGTCACCTCGATCACGCTCCCTTGAACGGGATCGGCGTTCTCTGGATCGTGACCGAGACCTGTGACGCCTATGAGGAGGGGGAACAATTTAGCCAACGTTTCCGGTGCGTTACCGTATTTTCCAACGCTTTATGGCACGGGTCGGTAAACGTACCCTCCCTTCCGGCGCCGTCCATACAACTCTCTCCTCAGCTCGCGGGAAATTGGCTTCAGGTGCATGAAATTGCAGAAACCACCTCGAGTGCATTCACTGAAGAGAGAGAGAGAGAGACGTCGAACTTTTGGATACCTGAATTTAAACTTGGCTTATCAAAACAACATGAGGAAAAACTTATTAGTGCATTCATTTTTAGTAGAAATGGTTACCGAACTGGCGTATTTTGAGGTCTTATGAAAATGGAGCCGTCCCAACTTGCCGACATCGTCTATGACGTAAATGTAGCGTTGACGATTGATGACTGTCATCATGGTGTGCGGTTGTGGTTGTTGTGGCAGCCACTGACTTACTGTCTGACCATAATAGCACAAACTCCTCCAATTTGTAGTCATATTAAAAATTAGCTTATATTTCTTGCAGCCACAGGATGTATAAAATGAGAAACCAGTAGGGCAGCATTTTTCCCAGCCAATGCCAGGAAAAGCCTAGTGCAAAATTGAATTATTTTAAATAATATAAAGCAACTACTTGTGCTGAAACCATTATTACTTGGACTTTATCACAGTCTTTCTAATGGCTTCTCACGTGTTCCTTTTGTTTTACCCGATTCTGGCTATCTAAAGTTCCATAAATGTTTAGAATTCTTCTGGGGTGTTTAATTTCTAATATACATTTATGTCAGATTATTATTATTATTATTATTATTATGTTAAAATTACCTATTATAATCAAAATGAAGATCAGCTTAAAAAAATCGTCGAGATGTGACGGTTCATTTAATTTCAATTTTTAAACTTAAATTAAAAAAAAAAAAAGAATTGAAATAAGTGTTAAGAAATGTTTTTTTCTGGAGTTCACAAGAAAACACTCACCCCATTTCATACTGGCGACAGCAAGCTTCCCTAAAGTCTGTGACAGGGGACAGCTCAGCGTGGATGGGCTGCCCGTTGAACCAGCGGTTGTTCAAGTCGATCACGGCCTTCTCCGCGTCTTCTTCACAGCGGAACTAAAACCAAACAAATGACATTGTTGAAAAAGAAAAACACAAATTCAGTATTGTCTTGACAAGCAGTTATGCCAGTGCAGACGCTCCCCTACTTACGAACATTCGAGTTACGAACAACGGTACATACGAACATGCCTGCAAATTGCGTTTATGTCGAAAAATGTTCGTAAGTTCGATTTTGTATTACGCGCCTTTTTCCAAGTAGTGCTTCTTTCCACCGCTAATACCGACGCCTGGCGCTGTGACAGCTCAGCTCGCCTAGCATCCACCTTCCTCCTTCCAGTTCGTTGCAATGCGGAAGTGCGTGAACGTATCTCCAGTGCGCAAAGAACCTTTTTCATTTGTATCATTAAATATCTCGTGCATCCATTATTGAATATGGTTGGTGAAAAGCGACAGGCTTCTATTGAGGGAGGTGCAAGGAAGAGGCAAGCCATTTCATTTGAAATGAGTGGCAATAATAACGAAGCTTGATGCGCGTCAGAAAGTGGTGAGCGTTGCACGTGAATACAACTTGAATCGTTCGACCGTCAGTACCATTTATAAACATAAAGATCGATATTGAACGTTGCACAAAGTTTGCAAATAAATTGAATGATGCCATACAGTGCTACCGCATCATTTATGATGAAAAAAAAGAAAACTGCAATCGTCATTAGATAGCTTCTTTCGGCCAGTTTCTAGTAAATCTCTCTCTAATGTATGTATACAGTACTGTATGTATTCTCTCCATTTTATTAAATGTTTTTTTCAGTACAAACCAGTGTGTGTTACTTATACAAGTCTTAAACATACAAATGCACTTATATAAACCTTCAATATACTTATATAGGCCTTAAACATAAATTATAATACAAAATATAGCACTGAGCAACTTACGAACAAATTCAACTTATGAACAATTGCTCGGAACCTTACTCGTTCGTAAGTAGGGGAGCGTCTGTATCACAAAGAAAAAGCACAGATGCGTACGTACCTTCACATATACGTTCCCCACAAGGTGGTCTCCGAGGTTGTCGCACACATTCATCTCCTCAACCTCGCCATACTTCTCTTCCATTTCTGTAAAGACCTCCTAAAAAATTATAGAGAACAATTGAAGTATCTTTTCCATACATTTTGATAGTCAAATAATCAATTATGTTTCAATTAATTGCCTCTGGGAAAAGTTGGACTATGAAGATTATTTAACCATGCTTTCCAATATTTCAATTGTATTTATCATAAAGATTATTTAACCATGTTTTCCAATATTTGCATTGTATTTATTATTAAGATAATTTAACCGTTTTCCAATATTTCAATTGTATATAATATAAAGGTTATTTAACCTTCTTTTCCAATATTTCAATTGTATTTATTACAAAGATTACTTAAGCACTAAATACATTTGAGAATGTTGACTGTGTTCTTTGCTACAACAAAATATAAATTGTAAACAAAATGTTTTTTTTCTTTTTAAAACATGTAAAAATATTTTAAACTATTTTTTAAATAACAGAAAAACTACCAAGAAACAGCAAAAATAATAATTTTGCCCATTCCTATGTACACGACGACTGTGTACGAGTCAATGGCGACCAATCTGATAACTATTAAATAATTATCAAATCAATTGTATTAATTTTTCTTGAGTTAGTTCGGACAGCTCCTGTGAATTAATTTTTCAGTGGAAGAATCCATAACGCAAGATATTTAAATATCGGAATTCCCTTTGAAATCCTCTAAATTGTTAATGTGTGCGCTTTCTTTTAAAAAAAAAATTTAGTACTGACATATTAGAAGTAATAACTGCACTGACGAAGCAAACGCGAGCAAATCTTACCTCAAAAAACTCATCATAGTGCTCCTGCATTTCCATGTCACTAATGGCACCTAGTGGACAGAAAGTGGTATGACAAGGAGGCGCTTTACATTGATTCAAACAAAAATGATTACTACAATTCCAACTTACAGGTGAGGCCATCTGCAGACTGAGCGCTGTTCTGAGGGTTGCGGTAAATGTTCAGGAGGGCGATGGTCTGAAAGCCAATCAGAATCATTTGGAATCATTAAAAAAATGTAGCCAGAAACCACTTCCGATATAATATTTAATAAATTAGTTCTTTGCTAAAAAAACATTCCCCTGCAATATGAGAAGTGAAAAATTGCACCCCTGGAATTAAATATATTTCTCAAATTACAAAACATTTTTTACATTTCTGTGATTTTTGACATAGGAAAACTAACCATATCCCTTATTTTGTTGCTAATAATCGGAGCACTTTGTTCACATCAAGCAGCACATTGGCAGACAATGTACAAAATATTTGATTTATTTCACTTTGAGCACACAAAAGCTTGGGTATTGTTTTCATTTTAAAAGGTCAGCTTCAATGGTAAACTACAAACATCTTGCATTTAAGCCTTAGTAGAACCCGCAGAAGAATTTCTAGGAAACAAAATGACACATTTACCTGGCTGAAAGTGGGTTTATTGTGTAATCTGGAGCATCGGTCACCATGTCGACAAGCACCAATTTTGAAATAAAAGGAGCAATTAACCCTGGGGAGAGAGAAAAAAGAGAATTAACTGGTGGTCATCATGACAAAAAAACTCAACAAAGATCACAAGTAATGAGCCAGTGTCAACATCTGATTTTTCTGCAATTAGGCATCTTGCAAATGATTTAACAAATAATCATTCATTCGGTTTAAAAAAACTCCAGGTCGGTCCACCCATGTGGAGTTTGCATGTTCTCCCCGGGCCTGCATGGGTTTTCTCGGGGTACTCCGGTTTTCTCCCACATTCCAAAGACATGCATGGTAGGCTGATTGGACACTCTAAATTGACCCTAGGCATGTGTGAGCGTGAATGGTTGTTTGTCTCCTTGTGCCCTGCGATTGGCTAGCCACCAATTCAGGGAGTCCCCCACCTCTGACCTGAAGTCAGCTGGGATAGGCTCCAGCACCCCCAGCGATCCTTGTGAGGATAAAGCGGTTCAGAAAATGAAGGAAAAAAACTAATATGGAAGTCAATTCATTGTATAGAGCCACTGTATACCTAATGTGTGCCACCCTTCGTTTTTTAAAATTTATACCACATTGAGGGTTCTATATTTAAAAAAATAATGAAAATCAACGATCAAAAATATTTGCGTGCTTTCCCTAACTGCAAATTCTAGCAACATAATGTGATGCTACGACTACTCTAATCGAACAAGTGATGGAGATATTAAATATAAATCCGAATCATAATGAATGTAATGTATACTGCACTGCTCGTTGAACGGACTCGTGAGGCTACACGGCATGCTAGGCACGACGTTTTCATTCAAACAAAGACTTCACTGAATCTTCAACACTTACGCGCAAACTCCATGTCAGTATCATTTCAGCGACTCAGCGCATGAAGGTCTTCATATAAAATAAATTACTATGAACTTGTAGATGTATTTTAGCAGTACTCGGCATGTTGGCACTGTAGGCCAAGAAACTGTAGTAGCGCGGCATTTTGTATTAGCCAGCGAGCTAAAGCTATCTAGTGGCCGCTAAGCATTTACCGCTTTGTAAAACTATACCACCGCGTGTATACAAAAGCATGTTGCTCCTATTGCCGTCAAACACGCATATGCTATTTACTAAAACGATTATTTATTCGCCAAAATGCTTACTTGTCTTTCTCGGTCCCAAAAATCGACGCCAAGTACTCCGCCATCTTGGCTAGCCGCCACTGTCGTCTTTCGGCAACACCACGTTTTCCCTTCGCGTCCCTTCACAATAAAACCACCCATAACAACCAGTAGTTTAGCATTCAAGAGAAAACTTTGATAAAATGAGTAAATTGGAGTAATTTTAAACGAACGCATATATTTTCTTATTAGTAATTCGGGGTATAAAAAAAACTTGAATAATGGCCAAGAAAAATGGATAGGATTGTGAGTCGTGACAATTATTCATGTTTACACGACAAATAATGCGAGAGAAAACGCCTTTATTTTTTAAAGAAGGATCCCGGAAACACACGTCAATATTAATGTAGGTACATACTTCCTTTCAAAGTAAAACTAAAAATCCAAGAAATACAGTGCAATAAATTCACATTTAGAAATCCGGATTAAGGCCTTGAATGTTCAATTTATTATTATTAATAATTTCTGTAGTTGATAATTCAATTGTCACTATCATTATTACAATAATGCTTATGTTGAAATTGTTAACAGGAATATTTGTTGAAATGGTTTTGTTCCACTAGGTTATTTAATAAACAGATCAAATGAAACTTACAAAAAGTGGGTACATGGTTGTACTAGTCAATTACAATCCATTTGTACTGGGAATTTAAATGGATTCAGTTCAAATGTGCCCATCTATTGTCATCAATCATAGTCACAAATTAGACAAGAATGTGTTCAATTTTCTTTTCTTTGTTTACTGCATTATTTGATCACTTAACTTGTCTTTGTCTGATATTTACTGGCAGCGAATGAATGTTTGTGTTTTCAAACTTTTGTAGGCCTATCATGAACATTTCTCTGCTTTGGTTGTGATGTCCTCCACCATGGGAGAAAATATATCATGGAATACATAAATGACACATGAACGCAGTATTTAATAATTTTCTATCCAAAAAACAACAACACTTCAGAAGTACATTTCTACCCTGTGTTCTTTCTCAAATGGATGCAGTATTACCCAGCGATGTATTAATCATGTGATGGAACAGAATAAGAGAGCGAAAACGCGTTCGAATAAAATTTTAAATAAACATTTAGCTACAAATTTGGGGTAAAATATATCAAAATTTCCATTTGCTGTCCAGCAAAGTTTTTGAAAACTAACTTTAGTCATGACAGTTAGTCCCCGCCCTCATCTCGCCTGTGTGTACCGTGTAGTACTAGTTGACCGAAAAGTTCGCCTCGGCTTAGACAATATAGACAAGCATAACGCCCCGATTCGGTTTCAAGATATTAAGATCAAGGGTCCACTTTTAAGAGGTATGACTGCATCTTTAAACACTCGAATTATCCCCGAACTAAGAGTAATACATTCCCTTTTGTTAGCTCATGTTGGGAGTCTTCCCGCTATTTTTTTAGCTAACTCAACATGCTAGCCGTGGTTAGCCTAGCCTGGAGGCCGCCTACCCTACGTCCTCTGAAGTTAAATTCATCTTTGTATTCACGAATGGCTAAGGAACTGTCTTGCAAGTTATTAATAATTTTGATTTAATAAACCCCATGCCCGGACGGAAGTTAGCTGCGTTGCTAGCGTTGTCAAACCGAGCGCTCCTGTTCCGAGCACAATAGTGAGAAATACAGGTTGGCAAATGATTAATGGCGACATTCAATGCGCTCGCTACCTTCTAATTACGGTTAGCAGTACACGGACTATATCCTAAAAGATGCAATATGTCGATTTTGGGTCTCCGAAAGCTTGTTGGTGTCGCTGAATAAAACGCGTGTTGACGAGGTGGCTGCTCTCGGAAGTCTACCACGCAGTAAACCTTTGCCAGGATTTCCGGCTCCTTTCCATTTGCCCTATGCTGTTTTGTTTCCGTTTATTCTATTTCCGTTTCTAAAACTTTTTCCTCCCGTTAAGAGTCCAAGTTATATTTGTCGTCCATATTTCCCAATAGTACGAAGCTACCGTGTTTTTTTCGGGAAACCATAAGCGTTTGTTCTGCTTACGGTTGTGTAACGACCGCTGCCGCTTCAGAAATCTCCAGCTAACTTTGTTCGCTCTCGGCGTCACCGAGTAACTCTCCCGGCTTGACGTTTAGCTGCTAGTTTATTGATGAACCCCCTCGCAATGTGTACGTGCAAATTTTGGGGGTGACTAGTCCAATACGCCGGCCTAGCGTTTGGCTTTAAGACGCCATAGCCTCGCCCTCGACTATGCTAGCGTTAGCTGTTAGCATTCGACGGTTCTGGGCAGCGCAGTACTCCAGTAGTGCAGGCTGACCAGGCCTCCTCTCTACATGGAAGCACATACTTCCCCATAATTTTTTTAAAAAAACTTTCTATCACACTAGGAAATACACGTGCACATACTTTCATATTCATAACCTCCATATAATACTATATATATGTGAACTCCCGTGATCACATCATGTTTGACAAAACAAAACAAGTCTTCCCTTCCTAAAAGCCTCCCAGTTCAATAATAATAATAATAATAATTTAAAAAAAAAACAGCTTCAAAAGAACTTCCCCTTTCCAGATTAGATGTTTACAGCTTGATGTATTTTTTCATATTTTAACCAAAAATAAAAGACTACCGGGAAGGACAGTAGTTGATTGTTGTTTCCAAAAGCATCATGGGAGATGTATTTTTTCTTAGAAAAGATAAACTACGTATTCTATTTGTTTTCAATAATTATCCAATTCATGCACTAATTGATTTTTTTAAACGTTTGATTACGTTTATAAAGGGCAGGAGTCTCAAATATCCGTCCGAGGTATTAATTGCGGCCCACACAACCACTACATTTTGTGTAATATTAGTGCTGCCTGTTTATAAAAAAATATTTCTAATTAGTAATTCAACTATGTATTTTGCTCCAGGCACTAAAAAGCCAGTTTGTTTTTTTCAGTACCTTATAAATGGGGCTAAAGATGATGTTGTAGGCAAGCAACATTGCTCCATTTCAAGGTGCAGACATACTAGGTTAGCTTTGAAAACAAATGAAAATTGTCAATATAGCCCAAATTTTCCCATTTTTCCTTTAAGAATCTTGTCCTGGAATTCAAAAGGACAATGTCACGAAAATAAAATCAATGAAATTAACTCAGGACGAAGTTCTAAAGCTCCAACCTGCATTGATGTGAAGTACAAATTCTGATGTGGAACAATATTTTGAGAATAAATGCTCTCACCATCTACCCTGTGGCAGCTCCCCCCTCTTTCAAGAGACAATGTCCAAGGGTGGAGCAGACGAAATGATAGAGATCGAGATCGATGAGCGGGAAAAACAAGTGTGCTTGGAGGAGAGGTGAGAACACTCAAATCGGTCTCCTTTTCATCACCATTTACAATCTCTTGTATTGTTTCACCCGTAGCATGGAGGAACAGACCATCCTGGCGTCCGATTTGATTCAGCAAGACATTGACATCAACGAGCCGGTTGGAAATTTGAAGCGGCTGTTGGAGCCCCGGCTTCAAATCTCACTGGATTCGTTTGAAATCTGCTTGCAGGACATTCAGGTGACACTTTGAACCCGTTGGCCACTGTTTCAATTCAATTGAATGCTCTTATTGACATTATACAAGTATATAATGACATTTACAGCTTCATCAAAAGTGCACAAATAACAACAACAAACAAATAAATAATCAGTAAATCATAACAATAAAAAAATAAGTAATACATAAGTAGTCAACAACATAAATAAGTAAGGAACTGCACAAAAAAATAATCAATAAATAAATAATAATAGATACATAATCAAAAACCGAGTAATAAAGAAGTAGTCAACAACATAAATAAGTAGGGAACTGCACAAAAAACAACAAAAATAAATAATCAATAAATAAATAATCAAAAACGGAGTAATACATAAGTAGTCAACAACATAAATAAGTAGGGAACTGCACAAAAAAATACATAATCAATAAATAATAATAAAAATGAGTAATAAATAAGTAGTCAACAACATAAATAAGTATGGAACTGCACAAAAAACAACAAAAAATAAATAATCAAAAACTGAGTAATAAATAGGTAGTCAACAACATAAATAAGTAAGGAACTGCACAAAAAACAACAAAAAATAAATAATAATAAATAATCAAAAACTGAGTAAAAAATATGTAGTCAAACACATAAATAAGTAGGGAACTGCACAAAAAATAATCAAAAAATTAGTAATAAATAAGTAGTCAACATAATAAGTAGAAGTCAACATGAGTAAGTGGTCACATAAATAAGTAGGTACAAAAGGGATTAAATTGGTTAGCAGCCTATGCAGTTTTAGTGCAGTACAAATAAGTCTTGATTAGGTCCCCTCAGGTCCAGAACTCGAGTTGAGCATGGTGATAGCAATTGGGAAGAAACTGTTCTTGACTCTGTTTGTCTTGGCTGTTATGGTTCAGTAGTGCCTGCCAGGGGAAGCAGGTTGTCTGGTAAGTCTATTGTTGTGAAGGGGCTCATTTGGTTTCTTCTTTGCAGTTGCACCCCGATCACAGCCTTTTCGATCAGGGTGTCAAAACAGATGGCACGGTGCAGCTCAGCCTGCAGCTCATTACCAAACCAGGTGAGAGCTCCACTCCCAGCCTCAACGGGTCACCGAAAACCCACCTCGCCAACATCTGTTCGCTCCCCTTTTCTAGGTGAAGAGAAATTGAACATCTTGGAGATCGTGAAACCCGTGGAGACGGTGGAGGTGGTGATCGACCCGGACGCGGCGGGCGAGGAAGGCTCGTTGGTGGAGGAAGGGCAGCTCATCGCCGTGGAGCGCTCGGGTCTGTCCGACGAGACCTCGGAGCAGGTGACGCGTTGGGCGGCCGCCTTGGAAGGCTATCGCAAGGAGCAAGTCCGACTCGGAATACCGTACGGTGAGGAATCGGAGACGAGTTTGGCGAGTAGAGCGTGTCATTAAGGGCGTCCTCGCTCTCGTTTTAGATCCCGTGCTGTGGACGGCCGATCAGTCCATTCACTGGGCCGTGTGGGTGATGAAGGAATTCAGCATCGACGAGATGGAAATTGGGAGCATTCACATCCCGGGTCGGAATCTCTGCGCGTTAAGCCAAGAAGAGTTTCTCCAGAAAGTGCCCAACGGGGAGATCCTCTGGAGCCACCTGGAACTCCTCCGGAAATGTAAGTCACGTGCAAATCGTCCGTTAGTTTTCTTTAGAAGGATTATTAATGCTTAAAGCTGGTGAAACAGTACATTTTTACTCAAAGACATTTTCCTTCGCCTATCGTCATCAATAGCAGCCAATAAGGTTGTGTCAATGTTTGGAATTTCAGATGTTTTGGCAAGCCAGGACCAGGCCGGAGGGGACGCCACTGTCACCATTGATCAACGTAAGCCAAAACTTTTAACTACAAGCAACCCAATTTTTGCAACTTTAAGTCGAACCGAAGTATGAGTCCGACTAGCCCAAAAATGTACATTGAAGAGGAAAAACTGGAGTATATGGGTCGCAGTTTTGAGGAGATTTATCTTTCAATTTTCAATTCTTCACTCAAGTATATTTTCTAATCCATGTCAGGATATCCGCCCCGGAAAATGAGTGAATAAATAATTAGAGATTACCCTGTTTATTTTTCTATTACATGAAATCAGTGGCGGGCATTTAAATTACGAGGATAAAGTTGTTATTTTACATGAACCAGAAGTATGTGGACTTCAAAATAAAAAGGTTGTTATGAACTGACCGACGTCAAATCTTTCTTGTCCAGCTGTGCAGATCATCCCGGCTCAGGTCAGCACGCCCACGGCCATTAAAGTGATGAAGCAGAACCGCGGACCGCGAGCACCCCGCATTTCAGGAGAGGAGCGCAGCTCGCCCGGCAACCGCACGGGTAGGCTAAATACAAACGCTTGGGAAAATCGCGTGTGGAAATAGTGAACAGAAACAAATCGCTCCTCCAGGCAACAACGGTCAGATCCAGCTGTGGCAGTTCCTGTTGGAGCTGCTGACGGACAAAGACTCCAGGGACTGCATCTCCTGGGTGGGCGAGGAGGGCGAGTTCAAGCTCAACCAGCCCGAGCTGGTGGCGCAAAAGTGGGGCCAGCGCAAGAACAAGCCCACCATGAACTACGAGAAACTCAGCCGGGCCCTCAGGTGCGAGCTGGCCGCCAACCGCACTCCGCCGATTGTTGCTAACCCGCGTTTCTCCGTGGCAGGTATTACTACGACGGCGATATGATCAGCAAAGTGCAGGGTAAGCGTTTCGTGTACAAGTTCGTGTGCGACCTGCGGACGCTGATCGGCTACAGCGCCGCCGAGCTCAACAGCCTGGTGGCCGAGTGCGAGCAGAAGAAGATGACGCGGTTGCAGATGCACAGCATCGCGCAGCCCATCACCACCGTCACCTTGGCCACCACCCTGGACAAGGACAGCTGAGCCTGGTGGACGGGGACGAACGCTTGATTTTCACCTTCAAAGAGGAGGACGCCGAGTGAACGCATTGAACCGGACTGAAATAACGTCTTCCTTTCTGTATATATATACGCCTTGCTTTTGATAGCCGGGCCACGGCACGTGTATTTTCATACTAGAAGACCCCTTTTGTATTTTTATTTTAGTTATGTCAATATGTATGTTCTCCTGCATTTTTGAACCCCAATTTTTTTTGTCCATAACGGGGGAATAAAGTGGCGTTTTTTTTCTTCAAGTTTTGATTTGTTTAATTCTTGCTGTCATTGACGGAGATAGACGTGCAATCCATTTGCACTGTCAAAACAATCAGGACTTATGATGTCATTGTAAATGACTTTTATCGGCAATACTTGGTACATTTTGGATGTACTTGTAAGGTGCATTGTTTTTTTTAAAAAAAATTCTCCAATATCAGAGGTCAAAGAAATTTCCCATTTTCGTACTTCATACTATACTTCGTTCATGCCTTCAAAACTGCAGAACGGCCACTGGAGTGTGATGAATTGGAGCGTAAACCTATGGTGCATCAATATAATAGTATTTAAATCATTGGTTTCTATGGATAGTGATAGAAGTCTAATCTGTTTGGAGTTGGGGGAGTGGCAGAGATTAAATGATTTGAATTTTATTGTGTATATTTAAAAAAGAAAATATTTAGTTTTTTATTTTACATAAAAATACAATAAGAAGTTCTACCCTTAAAAAAGGATTTGAACAATTAATAGGTTAACAATGTCAAGTGTTTATGGACAGTCGATAGAGTTATCTAATATACTTCAACAATCTAATCATAATGGCAGCCGGTTACGCATGGTAACATGTTACATCCCATATAAATAAACACTAATGTGATGGATAGATAAAAAAATTAATTCTCATCAGCTGCTGTTTAGTGACGGGGTCCAATTCTTTTTTACAGGGAGTGCTTGTCGCAATCAAATGATTTGATTGGCTTTTTATAAATTGTTATTTTAAAGACTCATTTTCTTTAAAACATAAAACTAAAATATTTGCTTAAAAAGTGAATTTTGACAATTTTTAGGTCTACAATATCTAAAGCACACGGAGTTAGGTTAGGTTAGAACCTGTGTCAAAGTGGCGGCCCGCGGGCCAAATCTGGCCCACCGCATCATTTTGTGTGGCCCAAGAAAGTAAATGAGTGCCAACTTTCTGTTTTATGATGAAATTAAATAAAAAATAAATAGATAAAATCAGACTTAGGCTTGTCATCATCATTGACTAGACAAAAGCCTAATTGTCATCATACCCAGCTGCGTATGGCGAAATTGAAGGTGCTTCTCCACAAAGTGCACTTTTCTCAGGCAATAGCCCAACCAAGTAATAGTTCAGACTTGCTGGCATTCTGCCGTGATGGATACATCGCATCACCTCCCGAGCGCAACCACCTCCCGGCGACTGCGAAAGGTTTGCCTCACCGATGCCAACAAAGAATAAAATGGATCACTTACCTCCCACTGTCTTCCTTACTTACCTAGTCAGCCAGCAGGAGGCAGATCGCCGCCCAACGTCCTTCATCTTTCCTCACCCCGAAGTTGTTACACAGAGGGGATTGTGTGTCGTGCTACTGCAGTTTAGAGTCCTGATGGCTGTGGGAAAGAAGCAAATACAAATGAAGCAAATGAAGATTGTAGATTATTTCCTGTTTCCTCATTTTAAATCAATAATTGCAAACAATTTGTACTAATTTGAATGTCCAAAAATGATCTATCGATTAGCACGTTCGAGAAATCTGTCAATTTATTAATCGATTAATTTTGGCAGCCGAGTTGGAAGACAAAATGGCCCTCCGGATGTAATCGAAACTACCACGTGGCCCGCGACCAAAAATGAGTTTGACACCCCTGGTCTAAAGGATTTATCTACTGTGAACATAATATTCAAATAATTTGATAGATAGTGATTTGTTGGCACTCATTCACTGCCATATACGACAATAGATGTCCAATCAATTTGAACTGGGAGAGGCTGGCAGCTATCACCTTCAATGACTGCCAATAAGTGAACAAGGTAAATGCATCCAAATTTAAGAGTCAAATAACATACATTCAAAATTTTATTCATGGTATGGTGGCCGTAGAAACTGTTAAGCAAATGGTTCTTCATGTAACTACAAAACACATTTTTGGGCAACAAATTATAGAGGTGACGACTCAACACATCTACCACACGACTGAAGGCTCAAAACTGGTATCATAAAGGGGTAAGGGGGGGAAAAATGGACTCTTCTGTTCTAAATGACTTAAAGCTGCAGTGGAATGATTTATCAGGAATGATAGGGATTTCAACCGTGGACCCAAAATGACAAAGACAGAGTGCATAAAACGCAAACAGTAACACAATCATCTTCCTTTCGGATACTATTACACTTCATATATTACATATAGTAGGTATTTGTGCCTTTTTTCTTTTGCCCATGCAGCTAACACAACAGTGAAGCGTGGGGAGATGAGCTTTAAAAAAAAACACATTCTAAATATACTTTTTAAAGATCTTCATATCGCACAAGATCACAAAGAAGACACCAGAAATGTACAATCCTGCTAAACAATCTGATCAGATCGGACTTGTCGATATGGCCATGCACGATATGTACTGCTAATTCTCCTTCATTATATTACATGGCGAAAAAAATGATAATTCTTCTTTAGATAAAACAAACCTGAAATGTTGGATGCTTCAAATAGCTGGCTAGCACAATGCTGTAATAATATTCATATACTATATGGGTATATACTGTATAGCTATAGTCAGTCAACAAATCGGTACAAACACTGCCAAAGGGGTGTTGTGTGATTGGCTAAAAATGTGCAGGGTAAATAAACCCTTGTCTCACTTTGTTTAGTGTTACTTTGTGCGATTGAGGGGGGGTTTGCTCCACATTTGCTTCCAACTAAAAATGTCTTCGCTTCTCTTTTTCTTCAACAAATGGGAGCAGAGAATGGAACAGAGCCTGTGAGAGAGCGAGGGTGGGATGGGGGTCTTTTCTTTTTAGGTGTGAATCTGTTCAAAAAACTTGTAGGTGGGATTCTCGTAGCCGTTCTGCTGCATCTTGGCCAGGTGACGCTCCTCGGGGGTCACCGCTGCGTCCACCTAAACAGCAAACAACAGTTTTTATATATCATTAAAAAAATGGAATATGATTGGGCAATAATACCATTATCTTGTGTATCCAGCAAAAACAAAAAAGGCTAAAATACTAATGAGAGAAAAGGTAATATTTGACATGAAAAACAGCCAATAAATATCTAAGAAAAAATATGAAAAAATGGGATAAATGTTGAAAATGTTTGTTTGTATAAGATTAAAAAAATCCTACATACACTGTACAAAGTACTATTTATTCCGAAATTATCTTCACAATGTGTGAGAAATTTTAATTTTAAATGAATAAATAAATAAATCTCACCCTCTTGCTACTGTGACAGTGAAATTTCCCAAATACGGGATGAATAAAATTATCTAATCTAATCCAAACAATTGACATGCAAACAAAAAAACATCTTTACTTGAAACCTTAACCAAAATATCTTTAAAATGGAGTGTTGCTTAAAAACGGAACATTAGCTGGTCTTTAACTTAAAAAACCAAAAGTGAATCAGTCAAAATATAGTTTAGTCAATCCGAAAAAAACAATGTCAGTAAAACACAACAAATTTCCAGACGTTACGTTTTGAGTTCAATTGGAAATTTTACCTCAATGACGCCATGGTGAATAGAAGTGTATTGCTTCTTCCTCAGCATCACCAGGGTGATAACAATGACGGTCGCTATGACGACACCTCCCACCATCAACCCGATGATGGCACCTTTGTTTGAGCCCGCATCTTCAGCGAAAAACACCTGCAGTTTAAACGTCCCAACGTTACAAAAATAGAACTTGCGTATAAATGTGAAATTACTTAATAAAAATCAAAATTATGAATGTGAAATTACTTAGTAAAAATCCAAATTATATTAAGTAAAAAAAATGTTAATAAATATAACCTTCCCAGCATACAATTAAAACTATTAAACATTTGCAATCAAGTAATACTAAGAGACATATTCAATATTCTTTTTTTCTTCTGAAAATGCAGAGCACAAAACAGCAATTAGGAAAACTAGACATCAAGTTTAACACCAAAAACACTCGATAGATATTGATATTGAAGCGATCGTTGGATCTAAAATGATATCGTTGAAAGGCGAGTCATCCAATGGCGTTCCGATTCATTACCAGTTTTTGATGGTGGACTTCGTAGCCAGTACTTTGCCTCTGCTCAGTCTCCAGGCGCACGTGGGGCCGCTCTTCGGGCTTCAGGGCAGACACTTGAAAAATAAAGATGGCGTTCACAAACAACGTGACAAATGATTCCGCGGCATATCGCGTGTTGCAAACAGGTGTTCCTACTGTCACATCATTTTACTGTATTCTACATCAATATTCTTTCATATCATGCATTATTGCTCCTCAATCAATATTCCATTTTATATGCACTCATTTAACGGAACTTCACGTCATTTTAAAATATTCAACGTCAACGTATTTCCACATTCATTAGCATGAATCCACTTAATTCGCTAACATTTCAGTTTATACATATAAAATCATTCTCCATCAATGTTTTTTTACACATTTAATAATCAACTTGATTCCACCCAAGAACATACCAGGCCGTGTGGGTAGACCTCTATCTGGAAGAGGGCGGGCATCCACAGGCTCAACTGCAGAGAAATGTGAAAATACTGGTCAACAAAACATTTAAAACTATATCCTGTCCCCTATATTAACAATAGTCATTCTCATCAAAATTTTATCAGCAGGAATCACATAAAGCTCCAAAATTATTCCAAAATCTAATTTTCACACTGACCTAATGTCAGCAAAAGTTGATGTCTGGGGTTAATTCTCTCGAGCTTCCAGTTCGAGTGATGCAAAATTAAGTAATGTAATGTTTTTAATCGGATCATTTTATGACTTTTCTCCAAATATTACTTAAATCTCATAAAATTACGCAAAAAAATGTTGTGCTCACACAGACATTACGTCGCCAAAAGTTGACGCCCTAGAAACCAAACAACTTCCGGTTTATGTTAGAGAAAAATAAGCAGCAAAATGACAGTTTCACAATTTGAATCTTGTAATAGTACAATCTATAATTTAACGTTCATCATGTTTTGATTTTAATCTTGAAATAGTTCAATTTTAATCTCTTTATACCCATATTAATTTTCTCATGACATTGTATGACTTCTTGCAATTTCCAACGGCACACCAAAATTAATATGGATATAAAGAGATTAAAATTGAACTATTTCAAGATTAAAACAAAACATGAAGGTTAAATTATAGATTGTGCTATTACAAGATTCAAATTGTGAAACAGTCCTTTTGTTGCTTATTTTTCTCTAACATAAACCGGAAGTTGTTTGGTTTCTAGGGCGTCAACTTTTGGTAACGTAATGTCTGTGTGAGCACAACATTTTTTTTTGCATAAATTTTTGCGTAATTTTAGGAGATTTAAATATTATTTGGAGAAAAATCCTAACAGTCGCACAGTGGTTGGGAAACACTGGTGTAGAGTATAAGGGCCAAGTGTATTACCGTGGTTCTCCGTGTTGGGCTGGTTGAAGCTCTCAGGGTGAATGAAACCCAGCCCGTCGAGGCCGGGTTCCATCGGAGCGAAGCTGTATGCTTGGTCGGGCATGAGCGCGTCATTGCCGTAGCTCACCCTGCCGTCCGCCTGTTTACCGACACGGAAGACGTGTTGACGTGTGCCGGCTCGAAGCGTGAGCGTGTAACTATTCAACTCACCCTGCTGTCGCTTTGCAGGGACGACACTTGTTGAGACAGCTCGGCCTGAGCTCGCTGCACGATGACGGCTATTGGAACAAAAATTTTGTTAGCTCATTGGTTGCCACTCACGACCGTAGTTGCCCAATCTGTTTTTACTGGGACCTTCTGTTCAAATGTATTCAAAAAATCTTGATTTTCTTGGAATTGGCTCAATTATGCTGTGAAGCAAAAACGGATTAAAAACTGTTTTACACATAATAGTAGAAGATAAAAATACATACGGTGGTACCTCTACTTATGGAATTTATGGTTACAGAAGTGGTGGAATTATTTCGTAAGTAGACACACATTATATGTAAAAACCCAAATCTGTTGAAAGGTCCCCAAAAGTACCAACTAAACCCCTAAAAATGGATCAAAGTATACCAATTTTGGATGAAAGATGTGGAAAAAAAAAAAAAAAAATGAGGAAAAACGTTTTTAAAGAAATTAAGCAATTGAAATGAATAATACATAAAAGCAAAATCATTTTTTATTGTTGTTGAAGGGGGAGTGCGTATGTAAGAGAGGAGGCAAACATTTGGCAACTGAAAAAACATACGAGCAAACGCACGTAAACACAGAACTCCACAACTAATCACTATGAACTCCAAAGAGTTTAAGTTTCTTGAAAGCCTGTGATGAATAATGAAGAATAAAGTAATAAATTAAGTGAGTAAAACTCACAAAATTCTGTATTATGACTTTATGACGACGAACGGTTGTCAAAGGCACAGGAAAAGCATCATGAAGACAAGCGGGGTGTTGGGAGATCACTATGCCAAGTTCAAAATAAAGTAAAAGATACAAAAAGTGTATGTTTTGGGGATTTTTTTTTAAAGAAATTGTGTTCCGCAACTTGAATTTCTCTTGTATCCTGCGAAAACATTTTCCCATTTAGGCGTTTCGAAACCTGAATATTTTATATCTGGAGTCGTTCGTAAGTAGAAGTACCGCTGTAGTACATTTCTGTGAGAAAACAGGATTTCACAAAAAATTAATTCGCTCATCCCAGTCCAAAAAGTTGGGATTTCTAGTGCTGTCAATGGCAGCAATTGTGTGCCCTATAAAAGGTTAGAAGGCAATATTAGGGTAACTTACAGACTTGGCTGTGGATGTCGTTGGCTACGTTGGGAACCTTGTAGAGCAAACCCAGGGACTGGTTCATCCTTTCGTCGATCACGCGTAAATGAGTCAAAACCTGGCAGACAGACAAACAAACAAACATGAAAACATGTCGCATTCTTCTGTAACAGGTGAGCCGTTTCAACGCTAACGCACAATTTTTGGTTACAAACCTGAGGCCGAATCTGCGCTCCCTTCTTGGGGTCGACTGTTCTTACGTGCTCGTAATGTTTGACCGTGTGTTGGCGGTCCTTCTGCTCGGCCCGAACGTATTTTTTCAGCAGACTCAGTACCTGTCGTGGCTGGTTAAAAAATAAATAAATAAATAAACAGGCCCCAGATGTTAGACAAGTACGACATTGTTGCCTACCCGTGGGGGGTTGGCCTGCAGAGCGTTAAGGTAGTTTTCCAAAGCCATGCGTCGGCGGCTATTGAGCAGAGCCTCCACGCGGGCCATGTGAGTTTCCACCAGCTGCTGTCTCTCACCAGCAGCCTCCTGTTCCAGGGCCTCCACTACCTCCTGGAAATGCTGCCAGGTGCAGTTGATCACACATTATTCTTATAATCTTGCATCCACACCAAAAATAGACATAGAATCTAGCTTTATCACAATAACTTGTTGTTTTAATACTTACCGTATTTTTCGGACTATTGGTGGCCCCCCGAATATAAAGCGCAATAGCCAAAAAATGCACAATAAAGAAAAATAAACAAACTTAATTCACGCTAGAGTATAAGCTCCATTTTGGGGGGAATTTTATAAAAAATAAAAATAAACGAAGAACAGACCTACAATATTTTAGTATACAATTGTGACGCACCTGACCCAAAATTTGATCTCCACATTAGTGGACGCTAAGTCTCATATAGAAACATTTTTTTCTATACATTTCTGTAAAAAAAATAAAAATAAAATAAACAAATAAATAAAATTTAATAACAACAATAAATAAATATATACATACACAAATATATATATATATATATACACACACGTGTGTATATGTGTGTATATGTGTGTATGTGTCTATATGTGTATATATATGTATATACATGTGTATATATATGTATATATGTATATATATATATATATATATATATATGAAATAAAATATTAAATAAAATGGGAAAACAGCATTTTAGAAGTAAATTTTAAAATGAATCATTTTAAAATTTATTAAAAGGGAGTATTTGCCATTTTATCTTTTTGTTTGAGCTATTGATTTTTTTTAATGTAAGTTATTATTGACATATTGCCTGCCATGAACAATGATCGATGTCCATGTTCGATTAATTTAAACTGGCAGAATGGTTGTGAATTTTAATGCCATTGACGGTGCTAGTTCATTTCTCCTCCCAGTCAAAATAGACTGGAAATCTAGCGCCGTCAATAGCAGCCAATAACTTCAATAAGTGTTTTATAAAGACTTAAAACAGAAAATATTGAACAAAACAGCTACAACAAATCTGCCATACTAGCTCTCAGCTGTGCCAAATTGCAAAGTTACCTGAATAACAGCTTTCTTATCAGCACGTGGGAGGTTCTTGGCCTTCCTCTCAGCTTCCTCCCATTCTTTCATCACCTACAGATTAAGAGCCACCATTTCATGTATGTTGACACAACACACGCAACAGTTATAGAGTCACACCACACACCTGAGACAGCTTTTCCCTGTGTGTGGCCTCCAGGCTTTCCTTGGCCCTCTGGAAGTCGCCGTGCTCGTTGTCGTCGCCGGGGGACTCCAGATATTGGTCTACGGCGTCCGGGGGGCTGGGCGACATGGTGGGCACTAATGGTATAATAAAATAGATGTGAAAGTAAGCTTTTAAAAAACAGTGGTGAGGAAGAACAACACGTATCGTCGTGTTTCAAGGATACAATGTTAGGGTGTTAGAGGACACACTGTAAATTCACAACAAAAACCATATTTCCTCGATGGCTGCAATTTTATGCACCATCACTTTTATAGTGAATGTTAGTTAATTGGCTGCCATGGACGGCGATAGTTGTCCAATCGATTCGAACTGGGAGGAAATACAGTCACAGGTTAGCCGCAAAGGAAGGTGTACACACTCTAGGGCTGGCACAAATCATGATTTTGATAGTTGATTAACCATAAGTTATTTTTACGAATAACAAACGAATCGGCTCATGTATTTTTTACACTTAAATGAATCATGGCTGGGAATGTGCATTGAAGAATTGGATTATTAATATAATACATGTAACTTTGTAATTGTTTTCCAAGAGAAAAGAAAATTTATTTAAAAACAAAAATCTCATTTTAATGAATTACAAATATAATATTTCACTAGGGACACTCTAGACAAAGAAAAACTAAAGTTTTTTCCCCTTTAAAAAAAAAATAAAATCTATATTTTCAAATGCAGCAAATACCTAGTGTTGGATTATTCAAAATATATATTATTCATTCATTCATCTTCCATACCGCTTAGTATCCTCACAAGGGTCGCCACCCAATCGCAGGGCACAATGAAACAGACTAACACTCACAAGAATAATGGCACCGCCTCCGAGTGGGAATCGAACCCACACTGCCCACACCGAAATTAAGCGGAAGAACCACTGCCCCATTGGGTGGCAAATATATATTGTTTTAAAATAAATAACATATAAATGACCGTTTTAGTTATTAAATTAAAATACAAATAAACAAATTTATTCATAGAGAATATTATGATCCCTTAATTTTTTATTTAATATTTTTAATAACTAAACATTAAAATAAGTAAATCAGAATATTTTGGTTTTTTATTGTTCCCTAAAATATATATATTTTAAAACCAACAACAATATTTCGATTTTTGGTAATTAAATATCGAACATGTTAAAGGGTCAAACAAGAAGACAAGGACAATTTTGAAGTTTTCTAAATATTTGTTAATTCATTGTGGCTGCCCTATCATACACCTTTAAAAAGAAATCTTGTTAGGATGGAAAGAAAAGGGATTAGTATCCCAGTACGGTACAAAATGTGCGTATATTAGATGTGGAAACTGGGAGATAAGGGCAGAGTACTTGATAAAGTTGCTTGACAAGGCGAATGTCAAACAAAACCTCCAAAAAATGTACTCGTCAGCAGCACAATGAAAAATCCCAAGTCAAAGTACTATTAAATTGAGACATGCCAACACGTGCAGGGAAATGTTCCAGATTTTAAGCGCTCACATGCCGGAGTTAAGCAGCAGTTAGTGTGACTGGCCGCTTAGACAAGAAGACAAATGAGATGAGCCCCCGCGTGATCTGCATCTGATTATAAGATTAGCAAGACTGTTGTACAAAAAGAATGCAACTCTAAATTCTCTACTTTGGGAGACTTTATTTTATAAGCAATGTCAGCCATTGAGGGAGATAGACTCCCAACTTTCCGGGTCAAAAAGGTTGAGACGTCTATCGTCGTCAATGGCGGTTGATGAATTAATATATTTAAAGGCGAAATTGTGAATTATTGTCACGGCGAAGTTGCCACTTGCATTTAAAGTCTTTAACGACCATCGCAAGTGTTTTATTATCCGACACCATGAGTTCTCCTGTGTAGCAGAGTGTGCTTTTGAGTGCATTGTCACAATGACAAACAACCCCTTTAGCTTACTGGCTAATTCTGTACAAAGGTCAGTTAGTTCCAGGTACATGCCACCTTATTGTCAAAGATAAATTATTACTAAAGAACAAGGTTTGATGGCCATTTAAAATTAAAAAAAGGATAATCCCAATTCGCTATGACAAAGATCCTATGCTAGCACGATTTTATAACCAAAGATGGCTAAGTCTGTTGCTTGGCGCCATTACAGAAGAACAAATTAAGGTTAGCCATGAGTGCCTTAACAGATTTCAAAAGAACCGGCAGCCAATCTGCTGCGACTGAGCTGCTGTGTTAGCACGCTGCTAGCTAAGTCAGTTAGGCACTATGTGGATTTAAAGTTAGCCATTGGATACGACAGATTTCAAAAGAACATATATCCATAATTTGCTACAATGAAGCATCTGATAAAGATTATCTCTCTCCAAGCTGTCATTCTGCTAGTCAACTTCCACAGACACGTAGGAATTATCGCTTAAGAATTAGGGTTAGCCATGAGAGATTTGACGGATTTTAAAAGATCGGATGTCCACAATTTGTTTCAATCAAAGAGCTTTGCTAACACGATGCTAGCCAACTACATTTGGCAGTGTGTGGATTTTTTTGCAGAAGTAGCGGTCGCCCGTTACATGGTGCCATTACAAGAGAATCGATATCCAAAGTGTGCTATGAACAAGCTGCTATGCTAGCTACCGCAATTCAACTATCGGAATTTGTAACAAAATGAACCCCTCGACAAGCCCTCAGATGAGTCAAGAATATAAGAAAAAAAATGTGAGTACTAAAGTGAGCGAGTCAATGAAGTCAGGCTTGAGAGAGTCGACGACAACCCGGGTTTGGGGCGCTTCTGCGTCCCGCCACTTACACGAGCTGCTGCAGACAGCGAGGCAGTATTCCTTGGAATCAAAGTTATTCCTGTTGCCCCCGCATCCCCCAAACAGGAAGGGGGCACAGCGGGCCTTTTCGGGTATGAAGTACCAGCGCTCCAGCATGTCATGACACGGGCCCGATTTGGCAGGTGCCCAACAAGCGGCTGAGACCGAACACGCGAATGCAACAACATAAAAATTGTGAATAAATAAAGCAATGGAATGAATAGTTATGATTGGATTAAAAATGTGAATAACAAGATTTTTTTTCTTTTTACCTCGGACGACCTCTTCAATGGATTCAGTGGTGGTGGTGCTTGTCGTGGCGACATTGCGCTCGTCACTATCCCTATCTAAGGTCGTGTCGTCATCTTCCTCCTGGTCCTCATCATTCTCATCTCCTTCAAAAGTGTCGGCTTCTTCATCATCCTCTTCCTCCTCCTCAGCGGGCTCTGTGTCTGACTCTTCTGCCATGCTGTGAAGGAATGGCATTCATTTTTTTATTTTTGGTCATTTCACTAATTTCGGTCTACACGCAATTCACAAAATCGAGTTGCACAACTTAAATGTTCAAATTTAAACGTATTTTTGAAGTGAGAGTGCTGGCAGTGATTTTTATGTTTACTCAGGTTACATTTGTCTGATATTTTATATCTTTGTCATTGTATTTTTTAATAAAAATGATTAATGATGACATCACTGAGAACAGTCAAAGCAACTAACATTTCTTATTTCATTCTAGAGCAGGGGTGTCAGACACTTTAACGTCAACTTGATTTCACGTGGGCCGGACCATTTTAGATATAATATTTAGATTTTTTTTCATAAATGGATTAAAAGAACTGGATTAAAAGCCCTGAATATTCCGTTTTTTATAGATCTAAAACAATGTTGTAATTTTACCTTTTTTATATATATTTTTAGATTTTACAATTTTTTTTTAACTAAAAACTGAAAAAAATCATTAAAAAATTACAATTATTGATTTAAAAAGGGGGAAAAATCAGGAAATGTAATATACATCTATACTCTTTATTTTAATTTGATCCTAAAAAAGAAACTCGGCACTAACTGGATTAAAAGCCCTAAATATTCAGTTTTTTATAGATCTCAAACAATGTTTATTTTAGCTTTTTTAATATATTTTTAGATTTTACAAAATGATTTTTGAACTAAAAACACAGAAAAAATTGATTAAAAAATTACAATTATTGATTTAAAAGGGGGAAAATCAGGAAATTTAATATACATCTATACTCTTCATTTTAATTTGATCCTAAAACAAAAAGTCGGCACTCATGATTTACTTTCCCGGGCCACACAAAATGATGCGTCGGGCCAGAGCAGGCCCCCAGGCCGCCACTTTGACACGTGTTCTAGATGATCAGATACTAATTTCTCTGGAGTTTCTTTTTTGATTTGACAGAATATTTACAGTAATCCTAACGCACTAAACTTGATCATATACTAATTCAGACAAAACAACAGTTTTTAAAGTGTACAATTCCAGTCACATACACAGTTAAATTTCAAAAGAGACACCACAGACAACCTAAAAATAGTTAGGATTACCTGTTTTCATTGTTTTCGAGTGCAGCTCCGCCCCACCAGACGTCTGATTCTTCGCCGTCAAGTGCTGCACTGTCAGAGTTCTGCTCGACCTCCATCGGACAGCACACAAACTCCACTCCTCGATAAAGGTCAATACCACAAGGCATCAGCAGTCCGTAGTCATGGAGACTGGTCGCGCGGTCGCTGCAGGACTGAGGGTAAAAAAAAAAATACGAAAAGAGATGAACACATAATTCCGATGTCATTGTTGTTTCTCCTTTGTCTGCCATTCAGAAAACATCTTAAAATTTGCATGTCGGGCCAGCAGATGGCAAACAAAATAATAGCATAAGATTGACAGTGGGTGGCTAACACACACTGACGTACCTCTCTAGCGACACCGTGCCAGTGCATATGGCTCTCGCACTGGTCCATAAACTCCTTGTGCAAGAATTTACACTTGTCAGGAACCAGCAGTGCATCGCTTACAAATTCGCCCACTGAAAACACATTTTTCTTCATTTAGCGGTAGACTTAACACACTGATTTATCAAACACCTGAAGTGTGCATACCCAAGCAGCGGTAGGGCACCACTATATGATTATGACTGCGGCACTGCTTGCGCCCTTTCTTGCACCAGTTTGGGATGCTGACAGGCTGGTTGGCCTCCACCACATTAGTGATCTGAAGATCTGGATACACCTGGTGGAAAACATGCAGTTTTTGAAGTATTTCCTGCCTTTTTATCTGCTTAGCGTCTTTTCACTCAACCATACTTCTTGGCAGTAGTTCAGGATGCCCTCCTTGGTGTCGATGCAGCTCCGGGAGCCAGAGGGGTCCGTCTCCCAGTCGCCACTCTGCACATTGATATGCATGTTTAGCTTGCCGCAAAACATGGCCACCTGCGGCTCAGTCAGCAACCCCACAGAGTCATCAGCAGGCACCTGGATAAAGAAAGGAACAATAATGAGCTATCTAAGCAAAAAAATGAAGGAAAGGTCTGCATGATTGATCATGTAATCATTAAAAATAGTTAAACATATTTTTGATTCACTCATACGGTCTTGAAACCAAATAAAGTTAATTCCTAGCATTTCATCTTCTGTCACATTTTCACAAATGGCAAATAAGCAGATTTGTACAGTAAATTTTCTGTCATGGTGTAGTGACCAGTTGTTTCTATTGGGTTGAATGCACACAATAGCAGGAAATTGCTGGATGTCACATGGGAAAAAATAGGAAGGCTCCATTATTTTTTGCTCTTGGGACTTTAGTTTTAAATAGTGAATACCTGCTCTGCTTCATTATAAGAAATCTTTTTCATGAGACAAAGATAACCAAGGTGTTTTTAAAAAAATCTGTCAATTTGATTCAGTTCAGTTCAACACCTCTACAAACTATAACAACGACTAAAATAAGTTTGAGAAAATAAAAATTTAATATCGGATGGATGTTTTGTAATGGCTCTCAAGGGATTCCATTGAAAATCTGGAATGCAAGTGACATTAACCATGTCCCATACAGCATTCCTAAATGGCGTAGGAGTGTCAATATTGAGTGATATGGCAGAATAAGACACTTTTTATAAAGACCGCAGTCGAGTGTTTGATTCTTCCTTGAGCTGGAGCCAAACAGCCGCAAATAAGAGGCGCCATCTTACTAGTGTCAGAAATACACAACATTCCAGTTCAAATGGCTTCTGACAGTTTTGCAACGGTGCCAACAATTGCTCGATATTTATAGCCCCAGCATTTTGGTCGATTTTGGGAACATGACGAGGCCTCTGTTGTGTTTTCCTTAGACGCGACTTGTGGCATTTTCCTGATCCCAACAATTAGCTCCACATGCTAACAAGCATTAGCTTCATGAATGTAAAACTATGCGCAGTGGCTAGCTGTCCATTTAAACCTACGCGTAAGGCAAACAAGCAACCACCCCTATTTTATTCGACAAGAAAACACATTATTAAAATGATAATGTTTTTAATGGGAAAAAATCGACGTAGTTGGGCTTTAGGCCTGTAACAGTGGTAATCGTATGCGGTAAATCAGTGCTCAACTGTACAGCTGGCGCATCATCAGACTAGAAGAGGAACAAACTAAAAAGGAAATAAATGTTTCAAATACCTATTTAAAATTTATTTTGAAAAAGAATGACGTTGTTACGATCATAATAAATATATACGTAATAGCCACATTCGTCTTATTTATTTCGCCATAGAATGGCGCCGTTGGTTGGAAAAGCCACAGGCTGTCGTAGTTGATGGTCGTGATGGTGGTGGGCTTATTCCGCTTTTACTCACCTCGGATGAAAACGCCAAGGTCGCCGCAAGTAATAGCACAAATGCCGTCTGTCCCCCCATGACGACCTGCTGGAAAAAAACGTCCTCTTGGCGAAGTCCCGTTAGAAAACAACGGCTTGTTATCCCAATAAATTACGCGTTCTGGTTTGACACGGACGTGGCGGATAAAGCGATCCCTGATCCTGGTGATCCCTCCTCCCTGTTTTTTTCCTCCTTCGTGACGGATGGAGGCCGTCGATGGTGGGTTCGGATGAGGGCGGGAGAACCGGAAGGGTGGAGGAGGGAGTTCCACTATATTAATCCAGGCTTGGGAAATCACATACAATTGCGTTAACTGGCTATGTAATTTTAATGAGACAGCTGTTTACGGACCCTGATAAGAATTTAGAAAGTTCTGTTAAAAAATATTCAAGACGTTTGAAAATGACAGCTAAACTGTTATAAAGGCTGAGAAGTGGACATGTAGTCATTTTTAATTATTCCAATTTTAATAATATTTTGGGCATAACCACGCGGCTACAATGTGAAGTGTTGATGTATTTATTTATAACGTATTTATAAAGGTGCACATACTCAGTTTTGCCAGTAGGTGGAGATAGAGCAGCAGAAGGCACCGGTCGCAATTATGTGACGTCATCCACCCGGAAAGAAGGCGACGAAAAATGTACACAACAAAACGAATTTTCCGCATCTTGTCAGGCAGAAACAAGACAAAACGGTAAGCCAGCCGTACTGTATCGAATAAACGAATTGGTTTAACTTTGAAGGTTTCATAGTCAGCGCGACGCTAATGCGATCGCTTACCGTAAGTAGTTTAGATTTAATAACACGTGTGTTCTTTCTGCTGTTTTCAAAACAGGTGACGTTTATTGACAAGCAAGTAGAATGAGCCACAGAGGGAGGTCAGCAAATGTCTTGCCTGCATCACAAGCAGCCTCTGGAACCCCTAAAGAGACCATCAAAGCCCCCATCAGGAAGCACAACATCTGCATGGTGTCTGATTTCTTTTACCCTAACATGGGGGGAGTGGAGAGTCACATTTACCTCCTGTCTCAGTGTCTTATTGAGAAGGGACACAAAGTGGTTATTGTCACACATGCCTATGGACACAGGAAGGGGATTCGCTACCTGACCAACGGCCTTAAGATCTACTACCTACCTCTGCAAGTGATGTACAACCAGTCCACCACGACCACCTTCATCCACAGTATGCCTCTCCTGCGTTGCGTGTTTGTCAGGGAGCGCATCACCATTGTGCACTCGCACAGCTCGTTCTCTGCCATGGCCCATGATGCTTTGTTCCATGCTAAGACCATGGGCCTCAACACGGTAGGTGGCACGTACGCTGGATTCACAATGTCTCCTATAACACAGTATAGAATATTTTTACATTTTAATGACATGTATTATACAACCGTAGTACCACAGTACAAATGGTCAATAATCCGCCATTGAAGTTCATTTATGAAATAACATTAATGGCTTTAGAATATCAGAAAGGTTTTTGAAGCATCTCCTTAGTGTGCTGTAACTGGCATATGCCACTTTTTTGGTAATAAAAAAGGTGAATTTAGTTCATCTATGTGATGGGTGTCATGTCAAAAACTGGATTTGTGTGAACATAAATCTATTTCCACAGGTGTTTACTGACCACTCGCTGTTCGGCTTTGCTGACGTGAGCTCCGTGTTGACCAATAAGCTCCTGACGGTGTCCCTGTGCGACACAAACCACATCGTGTGCGTCTCATACACTAGCAAGGAGAACACGGTGCTGCGCGCCGCGCTCAATCCGGAGATCGTGTCCGTCATTCCCAATGCGGTCGAGCACGGCGACTTCACTCCCGACCCATCTAAGCGCCGCGACGACGGGATCACCGTCGTCGTGATCAGTCGGCTCGTCTACCGCAAAGGTATGGTCGTGTTATTAGTGTTTGATTCTCAAGTTTATTCTGAATTCAAAGATTTTTCTTTTTATTAGGTATAGATCTTCTCAGCGGAATCATCCCGGAGCTTTGCCTCAAACATCCGGATCTCCATTTCCTCATAGGTGGAGAGGGACCAAAGCGACTTGTGCTGGAAGAAGTGAGGGAGAAATACCAATTACATGACCGGTAAGGTTATCATCTCAGGTCCTGATATTTTTTTTACAGACTACAGAAAATTTATAGCAGCGCAATAACTACATTTACCGGCCATATTTTCACTAGCTTACCACTTTTTTTTAAACCAATTGGGATATTCTATAGTGTTTGATAAAAATTAAAAAATCACTTATTTAATCACTTACCCCAAGGGTGTCAGACTCGGGTTGGCTTTAACGTCAACTTGATTTCACACGGGCCGGACCATTTTAGATATAATATTTAGATATTTTTTTATAAATGGATTAAAAGAACTGGATTAAAAGCCCTGAATATTCAGTTTTTTATAGATCTAAAGCAATGTTTATTTGAGCTTTTTTATATATTTTTTTAGATTTTACAAAATGATTTTTGAACTAAAAACACAGAAAAAATGGATTAAAAATTTACAATTATTGATTTAAAAGGGCGAAAATCAGGAAAATTTAATATACATCTATACTCTTCATTTTAATTTGATCCTAAAACAGAAAGTCGGCACTCATGATTTACTTTCTCGGGCCACACAAAATGATGAGGCGGGCCAGATTTGGCCCCCGGGCCGCCACTTTGACACAAGTGGTATAGAGAATTACAATGAATTATACGATTTTTTTTTAGAGTCATTCTGGTTCTTGAGCTTTGTTTTTTGCTCATATAAAGCCATTGATTGAATTGGAATATTAAAAACAACAACAACAACAACAAAATAAACAGCAAAAGAGGAAATATTTTTGGGGATATTTTGTTTAATTTAAATACAAAAATAAAGAACAACCATTGTCAATTAAATTAAGGTAAATATTTAATATATTTCCCCGTATTTATTGTTTATGGGAAAACTAGATGATAAATAAGAGAATATTGCCATTATGGGTCTCAAAAACTTTTTGGGGAGGGGGGGGTCAACATTGTTTTGAAACGATTAATCAATTAATAGTTGTTGATTTATTTGATAACCCATTAGTTCTCCATTACTTGGTTAATCATGGTAAATTGGCCCTCTGAATGAGACAATATGGCTTATGATAAAGATGGGTTTTACACCCCTGCTCTAAAGCAATAACAAATACAAACCAATTTGGAGGTGTATTGATTGTCAATAGTTTTGCTGTCACATTTTAGACATTTGAAGAAAAAACCCTTTTCTAAGAAACTGCATAACTAGAAAATTACCATGTGGATCAAAATTTTGTGTTTGAATTTATTTGATTGTGTTGTATCTTACCCAATGAATGTATTGTTAGACCCCTACCAAATACTGTGACCGCATCAGCGCTCATCAGGTTGAACTTAGTTGTATTCCCTCCAGGGTGCGTTTGTTGGGGCCTCTGGAGCACAAAGATGTCCGAGGAGTTCTGGTGCAAGGTCACATCTTTCTCAATACGTCACTTACTGAAGCTTTCTGCATGGCTATCGTGGAGGGCGCTAGTTGTGGATTGCAGGTGTGCAGTATTCCAAAACCCTTTATACACGAAATTCTTCTTTGTGACCCGCCATTGCAAAATTTGTTGGAGATTTTACTGAAAAATATGTTTCCTAAATTGACATTGAATCATTTAACGTTCCAAAAATGCCTCTTTTATCAAATTAAACATTCATTAGTAGTAACATCATCAAAAGTCATCAGAAAAATTATCGCTCGTTTCTTTACAATTTTTGTAAATATCCACACAGTTAAAAAACTATTTATGAGCATCACTAGGAAGATGGGCATTGTTATTTGCTAATTCCATTCTCATCTTAGTGATTTTTACATTCTCACTAGCTCGATATAGGCAGAAAATGCGAAATGATTGCCAATATTTAATTCATTCATTTTATCTTCACGAGGGTCGCGGCAGTGTTGGAATCTATTCCAGCTAAGAATGGGCCCCGACCGGACGTTTGGTCGACCGGACGTTTGGTCGACCGGACGTTTGGTCGACCGGACGTTTGGTCGACCGGACGTTTGGTCGACCGGACGTTTGGTCGACCGGACGTTTGGTCGACCGGACGTTTGGTCGACCGGACGTTTGGTCGACCGGACGTTTGGTCGACCGGACGTTTGGTAGAACGGACGTTTGGTAGAACAGATGTTTGGTCGTCGGGTTCGCTCGCTGTCAAATTATGACAGAGAGTTTACTGTTGATATTTTGATATTAGATATTTAGATATTAAACTCTCTCTCTCTCTCTTTCTCTCATGATTATAATTTTGAGAGCTGGTTTCAACAGTAACAACCCGGCGACCAAACGTCCGTTCTACCAAACGTCCGTTTTACCAAACGTCCATTCTACCAAACGTCCGTTCTACCAAACGTCCGTTCTACCAAGCGTCCGTTCTACCAAACGTCCGGTCGACCAAACGTCTTTCGACGAAACGTCCGAGTACCAGAATGGGCAGTAGGCAGGGTACACCCAAAATTGGAATGAATTTAATTTTGCTGCGCCGGATCACATTTACTAACAACAGGAAATACCTGTACATGCAAAATGTCACTCAGTTTCCTGTGTATTGTTCCAAGGTTGTTAGCACTCGCGTGGGCGGGATTCCTGAGGTGCTACCCGAGGACTTGATCACGCTTTGCGAGCCGAGCGTGAGCTCGCTGTGCGCCGGCCTGGAAACGGTTATAGAGAATCAGCGTGCCGGCAATGTCCCCTCGCCCGCCTCCATTCACGCACGGGTGCGGACCCTATACACCTGGAGGAACGTAGCCGAAAGGACTGAAAAGGTGAGTTGAGCACAATGTCGCCTTAAGATTCAGTGATTATTTCATGTGGTAAACACAAATGATTATTTTTAGGGACGTTACACTTTCTTAACCCGTTGGCTTCTATTGAGTGAGTGATTTTTAAATCATTTAACAGAAATGGACATCCATTGCCATCCATGGTAACCTGTGAGTTGATCAAACCACATTTTCTAGTCACTTATCTTCCATTTTTCTTATGTTCACGGGGGTCACAGGGACATATATATTTTTTAAAATGTATATCTGATCAAGGTAATAGTGTCCTGAGTAGTGGAAACCTATTGGTAAACTAAAAACAATAAATATAATACATTTTGTTCCCCAAAAATATATAGTTACAAATGTAATTAATTGTCATAAATTATTAAAAATAAACATATACAATTAAATGTAATGCTATGTTTACATTCTCACGATTCAAAAATAATTAACTTCAATGAAACGTGGAAAAAACATTATGAAAATAATAAACCCAAAATAGTTAAACAAAATTATACATATTAAAGTGTATGTTGTGCATTTTTATATTCTCACAATTTCAGAACATAGTTTTGTGAGGAAAAACTGCTTTAAAATGAATAAATATAACAATATAATACATTTGGTCAAAATCAATCATTCAAATTTCAAATAAATTAATGTTATGAATGAATAATTACATTTTCTGAGCAATGTCGCCCATATGCCTCACATTTTTTTACATTCATACACGTCTAAAAAAAAACAGTAGTTATCTGAATACAATAGGAATGCACATCAAATAAGCGCTGCAAATATTAAACTAAGAATAATCATCTTACTTTATAACCCAGGGGTGTCAGACTCGGGTTGGTTCGCTGGCTGCTTTAACGTCAACTTGATTTCACGTGAGCCGGACCATTTTAGATATAATATTTAGATTTTTTTTTAGAAATGGATTAAAAGAACTGGATTAAAAGCCCTGAATATTCAGTTTTTTATAGATCTAAAACAATGTTTATTTTAGCTTTTGTATATATTTTTAGATTTTAGAAAATGATTTTTGAACTAAAAACACAGAAAAAATGGATTACAAATGACAATTATTGATTTGAAAGGGGAAAAATCAGGAAATTTAATATACATCTATACTCTTCATTTTAATTTGATCCTAAAACAGAAAGTCAGCACTCATGATTTACTTTCCCGGGCCACACATAATGATGCGGTGGGCCAGATTTGGCCCCCGGGCTGCCACTTTGACACGTGTTATAACCTATTGTTTTACGACTTCAAATACAAGTCATGTCTTGCCCTGATGAAACTGTTGGAGAAATTCTGTATTTTTAAAAGCCAAGCTCAAAATAAAAAGAAAATACGTTTTATTTGTTCTCAGGTGTACGACAGAGTACGCAGCGAGGAGGTGCTGCCCCTGGAACTCCGCCTTCGAAGGCTCAGGACTCATTGCGGCCCTGTGGCCGGCTCCATCTTTGCCTTTGTGGCAGTTCTGGATTTCCTCTTCCTGTTGTTCCTCAACTGGTGGCTGCCTGATTGGCTCATAGATGAAGCCCCAGATGCCAGTGGTCCCCTCGCATTGTGGAATCAAGAACACAGTGACAAAAAAAGCACCACCAAAAAGAGACATTGAGTGAGCTTCGCCTTCGCCGCACTTGCTTTGCTCCTGTCAGGATTTGCACGAGCCAAGTTGAACTTGAACTTTATTTACCTACATATTTTAAAAGGGCCTTTTTAAAAAGCTGTTTTACTTTCCTTACTCTGGCCAGTACTCAATTTGCGCTGCTTTCAAAGCAAAATGTTGAATTGTCAGCTTTCTGATGAAATGCACACTAAAAAAAATTCATGTTAACATTAATAGCTCCCTTTTTCTTGTTTATTTTTCACCATTTGTTATATTTATACAAACCCAGGAAGGTGTTTGTTGTTGTTTTTTTCTCCTGGCTATGACCTCATATACCTCATAATGTGTTACTTTTAACATAATGATCTTTATTCTCATTTGTCAGGACAGGTTTGTCTGGTAAGAGATAAAAGCTTCTCAGGAAAGGATAAACGACAGGCGACGAAAATGCAGCATTTTTTTTTACTTCGTTTACTGCCAGTAATGGTGACTGAAACATGATCACTCAGTAGTATAAATCAGTTAAGATTGTAGTCAAAATTTGCTTCCTGTTAACATTAGAGTTTAAAACAACACACTCCACTCTTGCATTGCTGGAAATCTAGGGAAGTATTAAATAAATGTTTTAACCATAATTGTGTTTTGCGCTCATTGTGGTAGGTAGCCTTCATTCATTTTCTGTACCGCTTATCGTAACAAGGATCGTGGGGGGTGCCGGAGCCTATCCCGGCTGACTTTGGGCACCAGGCGTGGGACCCTAAAATGTAGCTTTTGGATGGAAGATTGTTGGATATGCAAATTACAAAGAGGGGAGTTGAAACTCAAGCACGGAATTTAAATTAAAATGACTTGAAAGTTCCAAACTTGTTCTTTCCAAATGGTAAGTTGTTTTACTAGTTAACTTACAGTAGTTACCTTGCTATGGTGTCAAACTTAAATGGCAATTGAGCTGGTTAAAATGTGACCTGCCTGTATTATTATTGATGGTAAATTTGCTAAGACATAAATTGCTAAATGTGAACGTGGATTTACTTGCTTACATACAGTGGTTAATGGGAAAAAATATGTCAAGGTCAAGCACATTAACTCTTAAAACCAATAAACTTTCAAATCAAATGACTAAAGAATGAGTAAAACATTTTATAAGAAATACTCCTTGACTGTGCACATGTCTGAACAGAAAAGAAATAAAACTAACCTAAGAAAATTCAAAATGGAAAGAAAAATGTATAAATCTTCCATGTTTTTTGTATTTTTAATCTATCACTTTACTTGGGCGGGTGGTTAGAGCGTTGGCCTCACAGTTCTGAGATGCTGGGTTCAAATCCGGGTCGGTCCACCTGTGTGGAGTTTGGATAATCTCTCTGGGCCTGCGTGAGTTTTCTCTGGGTACTCCGGTTTCCTCCCACATTCCAAAAACATGCAAGGTACACTTATTGTACAATATAATTTGCCCCGAGTATGAGCGTGAATGATTGTTTCTCTCCTCCTGCCCTGCGATTGGCTGGCCACCAATTCAGGGTGCCCCCCAACTCTGGCCCGAAGTCAGCTGGGATAGGTTCCAGCACCCCCCGCGACCATAGTGAGTTTAAAGCAGTTCAGAAAACGAATGAATGAATCTATCACTTCACTTTCCAATTCAACAGGTCATTTCAAACCATCCAATGTGGACCCAAAAGCATCACTGATGACGGCCAATCACCGCCCGATATTTCTTCCAGCTTCTTAGCATCCCCAGCCAGCGAACATTAACACCCGAGGACGCCAACCCAAAACACCCACTCACCTCCACCATCAGCCGACGCCCCCCTTTGACACCTTCCTCCCGGGGATGGAGAACGGCCGCTGCTTCCCCAACCGCTTCCCAGACTACAACCAGGGCACGCTGCTTCCCGACCACCCCGCCGAAAACATGGTTCCGGCCGTGGTGGCCACCGTGGAGCGGATCCTCCGAAAGGTGGCCCCGTTGAGCGAGCCCGACGACTTCGACGGCGGGGTGTACGACGGTCCGGCTGGGGTGGCTTACATGCTTTACCACGTCAGCGAGTGTCCGCTCTTCTCCGAGCGGCGCGACGCATACCTGAAGGCGGCCAAGCGCATCATCGATGCGGCGGTGCGCGCCGCGGACGCCGAACCGGAGCGGAGCATGCGCGCCGCTTTCCTGCTCGGCGGGGCGGGCGTGTACGCCACGGCCGCCATGATCTACAAGTCCCTGGGCTTGGCCGACTTTGTCAAGCCGCTGAACAAATTTCGCAACCTGTGGCAGGTGTGCGCGCCCATACATTTCCTGGAGTGCGGTTCCGATGAGCTCTTTGTGGGCAGGGCCGGCTACCTGTGCGCCACTCTGGTCCTCAGGCAGAAGCTGGCTATTGAGGTAAGAGCGCCATTGACGCTGACAGACGTCCAATCCATTTCAACTGGCACCGATTAGTTGCCTCTATAGTCCTCCCAGGCCAAATGGATTTGACGTCTATCGCCGTCAATGGCAGCCAGTGTGTAACTGGTCATTAAAACACCAAATATTTAAAAGAATGAAATGTGAACAAATCAAAAGCGCTAGAGGTAGAAAAAAAGTTTTAACAATAATTTATAGTGTATTATTATGATGTTAGGTCGTACAATGGTAAATTAAAATTAAATCTCATCTCTCCTCTCATTTTCTGAACCGCGTTATCCTCACAAAGGGTCACGAGGGGTGCTGGAGCCTATCCCAGCTGACTTCAGGCCAGAAGCAGGGGACACCCTGAATTGGTGGGCAGCCAATCGCAGGGCACGAGGAGACAAACAACCATTCACGCTCACACTCATACATACCTAGGGGCAATTTAGAGTGTCCAATCAGCCTACCACGCATGTTTTTGGAATGTGGGAGGAAACCGGAGTACCCAGAGAAAACTCACGCAGGCCCAGAGAGATTATCCAAACTCCACACAGGTGGACCGACCCGGATTTGAACCCAGGTCCCCCACTGTGAGGCCAACACGCTAACCATACATCCGCCGGACCGCCCATTAAAAATAAATAATACTAATAAATGTCATATTTTTGTTAAAGAATACTCATTCATTAATTTTTTGAACCACTTATCCTCACAAGGGGGGTGCTGGAGGCTATCCCAGCCAACTACCCGCACCAGGCGGAGGACACCTTAAATTGGTGGACAACCAATCGCAGGACACAAGGAGACGGATAACCATTCATGCTCACACTCATAGGGCCAATTAAGAGTGTTCATCCAGCCTAGCCTGCATGTTTTGGGGATGTGGGAGGAAACCCGGAGTACCCAGAGAAAACCCACGCAAGCCGGGGAGAACGCGCAAATTCCACAATGAGGGCCAACCTGGGATCGAATCACCACTGTCAGCCATCTTAGTCCGTCTATCACTGTCAATGGCACTGAAACATGATCATTGATTGCCAGCCATCCCAGTTCAAATGTATTGTAAAATAAACGATGTAGTGTTTGTTTTATGCTTTAGATTCTCAGCAAGGATCAAATCAAGTCCATCTGTCAGGCCATCATCGAGTCGGGAAAACAGTACGCCAGGAAGAAGAGAAAACCTTTCCCCCTCATGTACTCCTACTATGGAACTGAATATCTCGGTAAGTCCAAGTCACAAGCAGGGATTGCCATCATCATCAGTGAAATGATCGAAAAGATTGATTTTGTGGAGTCATATTTTTTAAGTTCTTCAACTAAACTAAACTCCTTTCCTTGATTTTCATCAGACGAAGAGACCCAAGCTCCTCAATAAACAGTTCATAGTAAGCGGTATTTGCATGAGATTTGAATAACGGCTTTCTTTTAACCTGGAAAAATGATTCCCGACCTGGCTGTGGTTATAATCTTACTGCATGTTTATGACAAAATGGATTATGAATTTGACTTTATGAAAAATGGGAATTCACAGACAGCTGCTCCCACTTTTTTTTAAAAGAGCTGTGTTTTCCTTACATGTGTTCATGATTTTACAAAATGATTTTTGAACTAAAAACACAGAAAAAATTGATTAAAAAATTACAATTATTGATTTAAAAGGGGTAAAATCAGGAAATTTAATATACATCTATACTCTTCATTTTAATTTGATCTTAAAACAGAAAGTCGGCACTCATGATTTACTTTCCCGGGCCACACAAAATGATGCGGCGGGCCAGATTTGGCCCCCGGGCCGCCACTTTGACACATGTGATTTATAGTATACCATAGACATGTAAGCCTTTGAATGTTCGTGCAAATACAAAATATTGTTCAATAGCTATCGAGCATAACAGATGAGACTTTTGAACACTGTTCAAAAAACTTCAACACTTACAAGGATGTCACTGTGTCATTTACATTTTATTTTGGAGGGTAAGTGGAGGTAGTCAGTCAGGTTGTGCATCCGCTGGGCATGACGCGTCCCCGCATGTTTGTTTTTTTGCTGTTTTTTTTGCACGTGTGGTACTTTTCCCCTCTGGCCAGGCGCCGCCCATGGCTTGTCGTCGGTGCTCCAGATGCTGCTGAGCTACCAGGACCTTCTGAGCGCCACCGACAAAGACCTAGTGTGGCAGAGCGTAGACTTCCTCATGAACCAGGAGCAGAATTGCAACTGGCCCGCCGAGCTGGGTGCCATCATAGACCGCGAGAACGAGCTGGTCCACTGGTGCCACGGCGCTCCAGGTACTCTTCTTTAGCGCAAATTTACCTAAGAGCTGAAATTCCATTGGATGTGTATGTTCAATCCGTAGGAGTTGCGTATCTTTTTGCCAAGGCCTACCTGATTAACAAGAAGCCTCAGTACTTGGACACCTGCATCTGTAGTGGAGAGCTGGTTTGGCAGAAAGGTCTTCTGAAGAAAGGACCCGGTATTTGTCACGGCGTGGCCGGAAGCGCTTACGTCTTCCTGCTGCTTTACCGTCTCACCGGCAACTCGAAATACATCTACCGAGCTCAGAGGCAAGAATCCTGTTGCGGACTAAACAAATTGCCAATTCGAAATTTGCCTTTCTCTCTGCAAAGGTTTGCCGAGTTCCTGTTCACCGAGGAGTTCAAGACAGGTTCGTGCTCCGTCACCAGCGTCTGTAGCTTGTTCGAAGGACTGTCCGGGACCGTCTGCTTTTTGGTGGACCTACTGCAACCGGAGCAGGCTGAATTTCCACTGTTTAGCATCTTTGAGTGACGGACGGAACACAGACAAAAAAAGAGAGATTTGAATGTTAATTTGTCATCAAGTGAAGAAGACAAGAAGGTATTTGTTTTTGAAGTACATCAAAAACTGATGTTGTGCTATTGACGTGTTTTAAAACAATGTTCACCTTTATTTAATTGTTTTTTTTTGTAATTACGCCAAAGTATACTTCTTATACGACCCCTTAGAAACCAGTCTTGAAGGATGTTCACTGTAGAAAAAAAGATAATCAGAGATATGATGCAAAACTTGAGTGAATTTAATTGGCAATTTCTGGCTTTAGGAAACACTAAAAAGACTCAAGAGATAATGTGAAAATATGTAGTGATCAAACAAACACCTGTTACAACACCTCATCTCATCTCATTTTCTGAACCACTTTATCCTCACTAGGGTCGCGGGGGGTGCCGGAGCCTAAATTGGTGGCCAGCCAATCACAAGGCACAAGGAGACAAACAACCATTCACGCTCACACTCATACCTAGGGTCAATTTAGAGTGTCCAATCAGCCTAGCATGCATATCTTTGGAATGTGGAAGGAACTGGAGTGCCCAAAGAAAACCCACGCAGGTCCGGGGTGAACATGCAAACTCCACACAGGTGGACCAGCCTGGATTTGAACCCAGGACCCCAGCGCTAACCACTCGCTCCCACCGGTCCGCCACCTCTGGCTTTCACAGCTTGCCTTGTTATGGTACATTTACTTTTGTTTGAACCACAGATTTGAAATTGGATTGAGATCTGAACATTTGCAAACCATGATATTGTCGTCAAAGCATGTTTTCAGAGGTTTTGCATGATGGTATGACACATTATATCAGTGGTCCCCAAACTATTCCAGAACCTTTCCACCAATCTGGCATCCTAGAAGGTGCAATCAGTGGATTGCAGTCAGGTGCTTCTTTTTTCAACAGAAACCACATTGGTTAATTTGTTTGTGTTGGATCGGTTGGAACAAAAACCTGCACCTGCAGCGGCCCTCGATGACCGGTTTGGAGACCTCTACATTATATTGGATTGGATTGGATTGGATTGGATAACTTTATTCATCCTGGGAAATTTCGTTATCACAGTAGCAAAGGCATTTTAGACATAAAGAGATAGGTTATATACTAGTAATCTTGAAAAAGGATGTCATCATCAACTCAGCGTGAACGACTCCGAGTTGGAGTTAAACTTCAGCATTTTGAGCCAGGCCCATGACAGCATCTTTGTCCAATTTGTCTACTACTGTACATTCTTTGCCGAATGCCGTGCATCATAAAAGCTCCTTTAGCTGACGCGCAGTGCGACTGCCAGACCTGTGACGTCACAGCGCGCTTCTTTCTCCCGCTTCGTATTGTGGAACTACAGCGCCCCCTTTCACCGAGGTGGCCGCTTTTGAGAACTACGCCAGCGCAGATGATCAGCAGTGGTGTGGTGCTCGCTCCACTGCCGGGCGCCGACACCGAACGGTCGCGCGCCCTCCCGGCCGTCCGGCCTTCGCCTTCCGCCCCCTCATGGCGGCGGCGTGAGCGAGAATGCGACTGCCTTGCTCCATCTTCCTGACGGTGTCCCTCTTCACGGCCGAGATGAGTGCGGCGCTCTACCTGAGCTCCACGTACCGTTCGGCGGGGGACCGGGTCTGGCAGATCCTCACCCTGATCTTCTCGCTGGTGCCGTCCATGCTGGTGCAGTTGGCCCTCATCTTCTTCCACCGTGACCTGGGCAGGGACAGGCCCTTCATCTTGCTGCTGCACATGCTGCAGCTCGGACCCGTCGTCAGGTTGGTCGCTTCCGACGCCATTGTTTTGCTCAATTCTGCCTGTCATTTGATCGATTTCACGTGGTGTTTGCAGCCAGCTGACTGATCGATCTATAGTACTCATTGATATGGACTCATTCGCGTTTTTTTAAAACACTGATAGTGAAGAGTGATATTGAGTCAACAAGCAGGAGGATTTTTAAAAATTTAAAATTAGAAACACAGAGTTTGCATGTTCTTCCCGGGCCTGCGTGGGTTTCCTCCGGGTACTCCGGTTTCCTCCCACATTCCAAAAACATGCATGTTAGCTGATTGGACACTCTAAATTTCCCCTAGGTATGGGTGTGAGTGTGCATGGTTGTCCTTCTCCTTGCGCCCTGCGATTGGCTGGCCACCGATTCAGGGTGTCCCCCCGCCTCTGGACCGGAGACAGCTGGGATTAGCTCCAGCACCCCCGCGACCTTAATGAGGATAAAGCGGTTCAGAAAATGAGATGAGATGAGAAATTAGAAACACCTACTACCGTATGCTCTCCCATTTTCTGAACCGCTTTATCCTCACTAGGGCCGCAGGGGGTGCTGGAGCCAATCCCAGCTGTCTCCGGGCCTTTTTTGAAGGAGACGGACAACCATGCAAACTAACACCTAGGGGCAATTTAGAGTGTGCCTACCATGCATGTTTTTTGGAACATGGGAGGAAACCAGAGTACCCAGAGGAAACCCACATAGGCCTGGGAAGAACATGCAAACTCCACACAGGTGGACCGACTTGGACTTGAACCCAAGACCCCAGAGCTGCGAGGCCAATGCGCTAACCACTCGCTCCACAAATTTTAACTTAATTCTAACAAATTCAGTAAAGATAAAGGATATATATTATATTTAAAAACAATTTGACAGTCTATTTTTTTGCCCGGCTCCTCGTGCCCTGCGATTGTCCCCCCGCATCGTGCCAGAACTTGGCTGGGATAGGCTCCAGCACCCCCGAGACCCTTGTTAGGATAAGCGGTTTAGAAAATGAATGAATGATTGACATACGGGACCGTCAATCATTTCCGCGGGTGTGCCTCTTTGACTCTCACGATTAAAATCTCTTTGTGGCTAACTTGTTAGCCACGCCTGGTGTAGAACTTGGCTAAACCTCTTTATTCTTGATTATCTCGCTGTTGCAACATCTGTTCACAAAATAAGATGCCAAAAAGCACTGCTTCTGCCCCTCTGCCTCAAAGACAGGAATGATCTTAATCCTGCCAGGATAAAACCTCCCTTCCCTATACATGTTAAATGTGCAGACCATGGCCTTTTCCCATTTCAGTGTTTATATGACACTATAGGATCTCATCCCATCCTTCCCTTTTTTCCTCGCAAGTGTACACAAGTAGAATGGAAAGTGGCGTTGCATGTTTCCTCAGCGAAGAGCACATCTAAGAATAGCATGTGACAGGGTTGGCTTCCTTATCTACGCACAACATGAGTTGAGAGTGGAAGTCAGTGGGTGTGGTTAGCATCTCGGCCTCCCGTTTTTGAGCTCCATGGTTCGATCCAAGGTCAGTCCTCATGTTGAGGAGTTTGCATGTTCTCCCTGGGCTCCCGTGGGCTTTCTCTGGGTACTCCACTTTCCTCCCACATCCGCAAAATATGCATGGTAGGCTGGTTGAACACTCTAAATAACCATAACCATACACCCCACGCGCCCCTTGTGAGAATGCACGGTTCATGAAAGGAATAAATATATACATACATTTGAAAGTTGAAATTATTGTTGGCACAATATCACAATTTTCAACTTGATATTAAGAAAAAATACAGTAGTTTTGGATACGACATCAAAAAAAAGTTGTTTCTTCATTGATTGAATACTTATTATAAAGCAACCGTCTGTTGTTTTTTTATAAAGTCTGTGAGATGTTTTTTTGTGGGGGGGGGGCATGATACCAGTGGTGCTTTAACTTGTGCACCCACGACTGGCCCATAGCCAATTTGTTACAGAAGCCTGCTGGCAGACTATTTAGAAGCACTCTTTAGAGACGCAAGAGCTGAAAATACGCACTATCATCATATGCCTCCTTTTGCGGTTGTAGAATGGAAATGAGCACTCAATTTTTTATTCTTTTAGCAAATGTTTTGTCTTTGTTGTGGTCCATAAAATAATCACTTTACTCAGAAGAGAAAATGTCCTTACAATTGCTAAGACGAAAGAAAACAACTTGAAATTAACGTTTTATAGTTGGTTTGGGCGTCCGAGTGGTTAGCGAGTCGGCCTCGCAGTTCTAGGGTTGAGGTTCAAATCCAGGTCGATCCACCTGTGTGGAGTTTGTATTGGATTGGATAACTTTATTCATCCCGTATTCGAGAAATTTCGTTCTCACAGTAGCAAGAGGGTGAGGATGCAGGAATAGTTGTCCCTGATGTCCCTGTTGTCCCTGAGCCGATGTGGGTTTTCTCTGGGTACTCCAGTTTCCTCCCACATTCCAAAAACATGTACGGTAGGCTGGTTGGACAATCTACATTGCCCCTAGGTATGAGTGTGAGAGTGAATGGTTGTTTGTCTTCTTGTACCCTGTGATTGGGTGGCCACCAATTCAGGGTGTCCCCTGAAGGCAGCTGGGATAGTCTCCAGCACCCCATGTGACCCTTGTGCAAATAAAGCGGTTCAGAAAATGAATGAATTAGTTGGGAAAAAGTTTTTTAAAATCCCTATAGTGCTACCAGCTCAAAGCGCTAGCAACAGTATAGCAATTTGGTGGTATCTTGTAAAAATCCAAGCCCTTTAAGTTACTAAATAATAATAATGGGACATAGGCTTTGTCATCATCATTGACTCGACAAAAGCCTAATTGTCATCATACCCAGAAACTGCGTATGACGAAATTGGTAGTGCTTCTCCATAAGGTGCGTTTTCTCGGCAAAAGGCCTAATAAGTGATAGTTTGGGACTCGTAATTTGGCATTCTGCTGTTATGGATACATCGCATCACCCCCCCGAGCGGATCACTTACCTCTCACTGTCTTTCACTTACCTTCAGTCAGCCAGTAGGAGGCAGATCACCGCCCAACATTTTTTTCATGTTACCTCACCCCGAAGTTATTACACAGAAGGGACTGTGTGTCGTGTTACCGCAAGTTTAGAGTCCTGATGGATGTGGGGAAAAAACTGTCCTTAAGCCTATTTGTCCGTACTTTGTGAGACCACTGAACAAAGCTGTTGGTAGCAATCTGAAGTTTCCAACTCATCCATTAAACTGCAGGTTCCAAAGAGCAAAAAATAACAACTCAATGTCTGAAATACATGCTAACACAAAAATCCTTAAAAAACTTAGTATTGTTTTTGGAATGAACAAAGGTGATCTTCAACAAGTTTTTGTCACTTTAAGGTGTATGGAAGCATTCTGGACATATGGCCGTGGAGGCCGTGTGGAGGATCCTTATGTCAGCATCACCAGGAAGAAGCAGATGCTGCGACAGGGCAGGGCCGAGACGGTGGAGTGCCAGGTTGGCCAGGCCGAGGGCAAGCTGGTGACACACCGGGCAGCCTTCGCGCGCACCGCCGTGATGCAAGCCTTCTTGGGATCAGCTCCGCAGCTTACCCTGCAGCTGTACATCTGCGTGTTGCAGCAAAAAGTGTCCATCGGAAGAGGTGAGACGGTTGCCTTCACTCCCGGTGACGGCAAGAGATTTCTTTCTGATCCATTGGGACTAGGGGGTGTTCCTTCTCACCTCCTTCCTTCCCTGACGAGGTTTAGCCCATCACCAATCAGAACAACTGGCAAATCTACCCTAGAATTTCAGGCTGTACACAAGTCAAATCTTCATCGAGCTGGTTTTGGTTTTCGCTTAAAGACTAAAGTAACTCACCTTGCTCATCAAAACCTCAATAAAAGAAACCAAAACAATAATTAGCAGCCCGGCGGATGAGTGGTTAGTGTGTTGGCCTCAGTTCTGGGGTCCTGGGTTCAAATCCAGGTCTGTGTTGTTCCCGGGTGCTCCGGTTTCCTCCCACATTCCAAAAACATGCATGGTAGGCTGAGTGGACACTTTAAACTACCCCTAGGTATGAGTGTGAGCGTGAATGGTTGTCCATCTTCTCGTGCCTTGCGATTGGCTGGCCATCGATTCAGGGTGTCCCCCGCCTCTGGCCCGAAGTCAGCTGGGATGGGCTCCGGCACCCCCCGCGACCCTCGTGAGGATAAAGCGGTTCTGAAAATGAATGAATGTATGAAAACAACAATTGTCTGGTGCTGGCATCCTTACTTGAAGGCATCGAGAGGGAGGTTCCCATGGCTTGCAATGCATACAACAAGCCTGCATGCATTTAATACAATATAATTAACCTAATGGGTTTTGCATTAGGAATGCATTGTGTATTTTAATGCAAGGGATGTGTGCGTGTTCATTTTTTCGGCGAGGTCAAACGGAGGTAAAAAAACGTCAACACTGGGTTCTTTTTTTTAGAGACTGTTTGCTATTTGCCAAATTGTAAGGTTTCAACTCAAGATTTTCTTGGTGAAAGATGTCACAACTGATCATCTAAATCACATGTGTCAAAGTGGCGGCCCGGGGGCCAAATCTGGCCCGCTGAATCATTTTGTGTGGGGCGGGAAAGTAAATCATGAGTGCCGACTTTCTGTTTTAGGATCAAATTAAAATGAAGAGTATACATGTATATTACATTTCCTGATTTTCCCCCTTTTAAATCAATAATTGTCATTTTTTAATCAATTTTTCTGTGTTTTTAGTTCAAAAATCATTTTGTAAAATCTAAAAATATATTTAAAAAAAGCTAAAATAAACATTGTTTTAGATCTATAAAAAAACTGAATATTCAGGGCTTTTAATCCAGTTCTTTTAATCAATTTATTAAAAAAATTAAGTTGACCTTAAAGCGGCCCGCGAACCAACCCGAGTCTGACACCCTTGATCTAAATCGTACTGTAATCCCATTATAAGACTAACGTCAATTGTTTTTTTGCTCAGGCACACTGATGGCCATCTCCCTGTTATCCATTGTGTACGGCGCCATCCGCTGCAACATCCTGGCCATCAAGATCAAATACGACGAGTACCAAGTGGTGATGAGTCCTCCGGCCTATCTTTGCATCTTCCTGTGGCGCAGCTGCGAAATCGCCAGCCGCGTAGCGGTACTTGTAGTCTTTAGCTCGGTACTTAAAATCTGGATCCTGCCCGTGGTTCTTCTCAACTTCCTGATCTTCTTCTTCTACCCGTGGATCCTCTTCTGGAGGAACCACTCGCCCTTCCCTCAACACATCGAGAAAACGCTGACCTACGTGGGAACAGGCGTCGTGCTCTGCATGCTGACCTTCCTCTACGCCGGCATCAATGTCTTCTGCTGGTCGGCCGTTCAAGTCAAGCTCAGCGACCCGGACTTGATCAGCAAGTCCCAGAACTGGTACCGCATGGCGGTGTACTACATGCTGCGGTTCATCGAGAACGCCTCGTTGTTGCTCGCTTGGTACCTCTTCAGAACTGACCTCTCTGAGTTCATGTCGGCACACTTTCTCGTTCTGGGGGCACTCGGGGCCTACGTGGCCGGCGTCTTTTTTATGCTGCTCTTCTACCAGAACTGCCACCCGTGTCGTCGGCTCTTCGTCTCCAGCATTGGACAGAATGTTGGCGACTGCTGCACGCTTCTGTGCCTGTCTTCCGCGTCCGATGGCCCGTACAGGGATCGGCGCTCGCCTGCCAAGCTCGGGACATCGGGCAACGTTCAGGGAGACGGACCTTGACTCTATAACTTATCGGATGTTGTTGGTGGCGCTAGTTGGAGGGGACGCCTATCTTAGGCAATGTTTAACTATTTCAGTGCCAACATCATTCTGGTGGGAGGGCTGACAGCGAATGAACAAATAATAATTACAGTAATCCCTCGAATATCGCGGTTAATGTAGACCACACATGGCGGCGATAATCGAAAAATGTAGGGTCACTCCTATTATAATTTTTATTATTGTATATATTTTTGCCTAAAGTGCTGACTTCTAGTAGCAAATGTGGCTTCTGCTTACGAGTTTCAGCGTGGATTTTCACATTTTTATGAACTTTAAAAATATATATATTATAAAAAAATAGTACAGTGGTACCTCGAGATACGATGTTAATAAGTTCCGGGACTGAGCTCGTATGTCGATTTACTGGTAACTCAAATGAACGTTTCCCATAGAAATTAACTAAAAACAAATTAATTCGTTCCAACCCTCTGAAAAAACACCAAAAACAGGATAATGGATTGGAAAAACATTTTTATTTGTTCTAATTCGCCATTTATCAACAAAGTAACAAATAACTAGTGGTTTAATAGCACTAAAATGTGTTTAATATGATTAAAATTAGATGGATTTCGCGGAGGGGAGAGACGGACAGAAAGAGGAGGGACTTTTTGCACGGCAACGCGCTCGTAACATAACATGAACAAATTTAAATGAACTTGGATTACGATGCATCTCAATAAATTTAATCTAACCTTACACTAAACTTAATTCTAATTTTGTTTTAAATTTTGATACCTTTCTTCTCCCGGGTTGGCTCTATTTGCCCCGCCTACACCCTGACTTTCAGATGCAGCTAAAAGGAACCTATCGAGGGTTGTTTGCTTTTGTATTCCCTTCAAAATATTACCAAAATGATGGACACAAATGTTCTCACAATAGGATAATGGACGACCACTTGCCAACGAGAAGTAGTGCATACGCCATTCCCACTGACTAACGGGAAAAAAACACAGAAAAAATGCAATGCTCCGCCCAGTGCTCGCAGAGACATTACAAAGAGGGAGTTGCGGGGAGAGAGAGACAGTGCCCATGATGTTCTTATGAGCAGCCTCTCGCGTCCGCTGTCTGCTCGTATATCAAAATTTGTCTCGTATCTCAAGATAAATATTTGCTCAAAATTTTACTCGTATCTCAAATTGCTCGCATGTCGCGGCATTCGTATGTCGAGGTACACTGTAGTGGAGTGGAAAAAAATCACGAAGTAGTAAAGACGCGATAATCGAGGGATTACTGTATATGCTGCCAGACTCCCATTTTAAATGGATTAGAGTTCTATAACTGTTAATGGTAGCCAGTGAGTTAGCCCAGACTACTTGCTACAATATGTTTACACCATACACCCTTCATTCCATCAGATATTTTATACAATCATGACATTATGTGAATCTGTTTATGAATTGTTCAATTTGAACATTGGCCAGAAATGTTAGAAATTATTGTTTTTTTTTCTCACTCAAAATCAGTTTGAATTTTAACTTTGAATGTGATTCTTTTATTGAAAAATGAAATACTATGAAAGTAGCGGGGCAGATCAAATCCATGTATTATTTGTTGAGTGCCAAACTCGTTTTCTACATGTAAAATTATAATTGGTACAATCACTTTCATTTCTTGACATGGACACAATTTCATAGCACCTTTAAACTTGCATTTAAACATTTTTTTTTTTTAATTCTGATTCACCTTTTTGAATTGTTGCTCGTTTTAAAACCAAAGGAGCGGACAGCTAGTCAACTCATAAATTTACCAAATATTTTTATTTCTGTACAGTAAATCCAATGTACCAAAACATATTGAAAATTTTAGTCTGAAGCCAAAATCACAATATTATCCTTTTTAGGATTTGTGATTGTCATGTGATTTTTCAGCCATTTTGGGCCCTACATAGTAGCTTGTTTTTATAAGGTTAGTGTCAGCTAAAAAATATTATGCACTAATATTGATATTTTCTCCAGAATTTACATGTGGAAATGTCATGTGTGCATGCAGTCCATATTCTCGACTTGGATGGCCACCTGCATTCATCAATTTCTGTTATCTTGGCCGTAAAAGCTTACAATATATGTGCTGCTGCTGCTCTTGTGATATACAGATTAATATATTCATCATTTTTACTGACCTCTAATGCACAAAAATAAAAAGAGGAATGCATTATATGGAGGACTAGGTGATCCAAAACTCCAAAAAAATAATTAAAATAGATTCAATCAATAATTATGTTATTTGTGGGCTTTAAAAAAAAAAATCATTTCAACTTTAATACTGTTTTCTATTAGTACATTTGACTGAAAGCAATTAAAAATTGAATTACTAAATGTAGAAATACAAATTTATTTCATGTAAAAATTAAAACTTTATTGCAGGAATTAATAAAAACAGAATTGTTGAAATGAAAAAGGAATTATATAAGTATTCAAATATAATAATCAACATTTAAATCCCAAATATTGACTGAAATGTCATTTAATCAAATTATTTGTTTATTTCATTTAGCTATTTCTGGCTTTTTCAAACCGTCAGACTATAAAGAAACAACAACAAAAAGTTACGATTAACACTTTAAACGTGCTAACATTCCCTGCCAACCCTATCAGTTCAAACGAATTGGACATCTATAACAGTCAGTAGCAGCCAAATAACATTAGTTTATTACAAAAAACTTTACACTAAAACAAGACACTGTCTTAAATCTCTATTGTGAAACAAAAACAGATACATTAGAAACATTCTTGAACATATTTGGACCAAACATGTCAGTGACAAGAAAAAAACAATCTTTCTGCATTTAAATATAGTCAAGACAATTCTACTTGGGAATGTAACAAGGGACATTGCAGCGTTCGACTGTTTTGTCGATATTACAGGGCGACGGCAAAGACGCAGACCACGCAGTACATGGTGCGGTTCTCCCATCGGACTGTGCAGCTTCCTGAAATACATGATTTAGGATCATCCATAAGAGTTGAAAATCTTAGTTCAAACATTGGCTGCAGCCACTACACAAAAAAATATCAAATAACATTTAAAGAAATCACAATACATGTATATGAAGACGTTTTGATTTTTTGAAATTCAAAGTATGAAAACCTTTTATTTCCCCCCTTTTCACAAATACGTATATATATATATATATATATATATATATATATATATATATATATATATATATATATATATATATATATATATATATATATATATATTTAACGTATATGAAAACGTTTTGATTTTTTGAAATTCAAAGTATGAAAACCTTTTATTTCCCCCCTTTTCACAAATACGTATATATATATATATATATATATATATATATATATATATATATATATATATATATATATATATATATATATATATATATACGTATTTGTGAAAAGGGGGGAAATAAAAGGTTTTCATACTTTGAATTTCAAAAAATCAAAACGTTTTCATATACATGTATTGTGATTTCTTTAAATGTTATTTGATTTTTGTTTTCAATAATTGCCTGCTATGTGTTATATATATATATATATATATATATATATATATATATATATATATAATATAAATATATATATATATATATAGTATATATATATATATATATATATATATATATATATAATATAAATATATATATATATATATAGTATATATATATATAAAACAGTTTATTTGAGCTTTTTGTTCTTAGTAAGGGAAAACGTCTTTTAATCATTTGTTTTTCATGTCAAAAGCAAACAAAATCTTTTTAATGATATTCAATAATAAAATGGAAAATGTAAAACATTTTTCTTTCTTTATTTTTATTTTTTTAAAAATGCTTTTTGAACTAAAAATAACACAAAAAGAAAAAAAAATGAAAAATTGCAATTATTCATTTGAAAAGGGGCAAATGAGGAAATATAATATACATCTATAATCTTCATTTGAATTTGACCCTAAAATAGAAAGTCAGCACTCATGATTTACTTTCTCGGGCCGCACAAAATGATGCAGCGGGCCAGATCATATTCAACTGAACATAATTGACCAAGTATGAAACAAAAGAATATCAAGATGGGGCACTTTTAAGTCAAGGTACCACCGATCCCTCACCATCTGTACCGTTGTCCCAGTAGCACGAATTTGCCGTGTGCAGCCCGGCACCGCTTTTCTGCATGACGGTGCAGTTAACTGGCAAAAAAAGCATAACAAATGCATGTCACCAACCCTCAGATCGAGATCCCGCAGGTCACACGCGGCCCACCGACTCACCTATATACTTGAATGGGTGTCTCTGTTTGACCAGGTGGGCCAGAGATTGCTCCACAATGGCGGCACTCCACTGGTTGACTTTGCTTTGACTGTAATCCATCCCTCCGATAACCCCCTCGATGCACTGTCATGTAGAAAATGACATTCTAACGTCTTCAATAAAAGACTTGGCACATAAATGTTTTGAGAGGAGTGGTTTTGCTAACCTCTTTAATGTTGTTGGTGGCTTCATCGGGATTGAACACCACCTGTGTGAAAAGTTAGTGGAATCATTGGAAGTATAATAGAAATGGAAATACTATTGGCAGGCAAAACTGGTTCCATTTCAAATGACTCACAAAAATAGCTGCTAGATTTGTTCATAAATTAAAGTAAATTGCCACAAAATTCCCTTGATTACAAATGTTCTACCTGATGTTTAGTATATTGAAATTTTAATTTGAAAGTGCTGGTTGGAGTGCATCTCTTAATTTATTTCAGTTGAGTGTGTTTGTATTGTTTACTCTATTAAGTGCTGACAGAAAACAAGGGACAATAATATTTTAATCAACGTAAATTCCTATTAAATCACGGCTAAGCTGCTTTATTTAAAAACTCATATGTAGTGAATACTGTATATCAAGGGTGTCAGACTCGGGTTGGTTCGCGGGCCGTGTTAACGTCAACTCGATTTCATGTGGGCCGGACCATTTTAGATATAATATTTAGATTTTTTTAAATAAATGGATTAAAAGAACTGGATTAAAAGCCCCGAATATTCAGGTTTTTATAGATCTAAAACAATGTTTATTTGAGCTTTTTTTAAATATATTTTTAGATTTTACAAAATGATTTTTGAACTAAAAACACAGAAAAAAATGATTAAAAAATTACAATTATTCGTTTAAAAGGGGGGAAATCAGGAAATTTAATATACATCTATACTCTTCATTTTAATTTGATCCTAAAACAGAAAGTCAGCACTCGTGATTTACTTTCCCGGGCCACACAAACTGATGCGGCGGGCCAGATTTGGCCCCCGGGCCGCCACTTTGACACATGTGCTGTATATAGTAAACAATATGAAGAAGCTAATGACCAACATAGGGCGGCAAATGATATCCCAAATGAGGACCCAGTGCAAAAAGGTGAAATGTACTTCATGTTTGTTCCTGTGTACGTACTAATTCTCCAAAGTAATACTGGGCGAGATCATCGACTAAGCCTGCTAACGGAAACTGTGTCTACTCTCCCTTGTTGCATTTCCAAGCTAACCGATCCCGGGAAATGTAAACTTATTTAGTAATTTATAACAAATGCGAGGGTCTAGACGTGATGATGAATGTCGACGTAATCATACCTCGTCGCCATTATTATACTCCTCCATTTGGTGGCACTTGTCGCCAGTTTCCCAGCACGATCTAAGTATGCGCATGCGCAACGGCCCGGCTATTTTGACAGTGAATGTGGTCAAAGATTTTGAGACACTTCACCATTCAGTAGGAAGAGTAATTGTCTCAAAACTTTTGGACGTCGCTGCGTGTGTATATACGTATCGATATAAATAATTATATACATAGTTTCAATTGTATGGCACGTATAAAAATACATTCCCAAGGATCACTCTGTAATTACATGTTTTTGACAGCAGGGAGCAGTGTTTATAAACAAAACAAGCACAAGCCTAATATTTAAATAATATATAATTGGCGTTAAAAGGTAAAGTAAAACATGATTAAAAAAACAAACATGTAAATAATGCAGCTTTACTTAGCATCTCTCAATCGCGGCTGAGTATTCATTGTTAATTTCCTTTCAAAATTTTCAAATTAAAATATTTAAACCCTTAAATTCAAAAACACAAACTACTATTGTGAAGCCGATTAAATACAGATTACCAAATGTTTTATAGCACAATATTTAGGTCACTTTTATACAACAATTCATTTTCCCGTACGCTAAAACTCAGATTTTACTCTTGTTGTGAAATTCAGAAACTCCTGAAATTCAGGTGTCGCGTTACCTGGACGAGATACTAATTTTTCGCCCTGTTCACATTCCTCTTATGAACTTATTTTTTTGTTTACATGTTTTGTTTAAATTATCGTTCGAAGGGATAGGCGAAAGTTCAACGTATGTTCACTCATGGCCCATCGAAGCCTGCTGTATTTAGTATATACTTTCAGTTTGGGTAAGTCTGTGTATTACGATATTCGGGTTGAAAACTAACAACGTTTGTTTTTAATTATACGTACAGCGTGTTGAACTTTTGAGATGTGTACAAACAAGCCTTTTACTTTATGGTGCCTCCCACCATTAATGTGTAATATATAAGGGTCCAAAGTAACTACACTAGTGGATCGCAATGTTTAAAACAATCAAAGCTGGTCTAAATGGTTGAACATAATGTCGTACATCTACAAAGTTGGCCAAAAAAATAGTTGGTGGCATCGACCATCTTCACTTTGTCAGATTTTCTGCTATGCATTCATCAATTATAGGTAATAAACCAACAGTCGTAATTACCTCGGTTAAAAGATCATTAGTGGTACTGTAATTGACATGGTTCATAATACCGGTAATACCTTGACATACGAGTGTCCCAACTTACGAGAAATTTGAGATACGAAGAAAATTCCGAGCAAATTTTTGCCCTGAGATCAACTTTGTCCATCTCATCTAATTTTTTGAACCGTTTTATCCTTACTAGTTTTGCGGGGGGTGCTGGAGCCTATCCCAGCTCACTTCAGGCCCGAGGCAGGGGACACCCTGAATTGGTGGCCAGCCAATCGTAGGGCACACGGAGACAAATGACCATTCATGCTCACACTCATACCTAGGGGCAATTTAGTGCCCAATCAGCTTAGCATGTATGTCTTTGGAATGTGGGAGGAAACTAGAGTACCCGGAGAAAACCCATGCAAACTCCACACAGGTGATCTTTAAGCCGAGGTAATTACGACTGCAAACATGCAAACTCCACACAGGTGGACCAACCTGGATTTGCTGACACAAAGGCCATGCAGAGAGTGATCAACACCGCCCAGAAGATCATCGGCTGCTCTCTGCCCTCACTGGATGACATTGCCAGCCCTCGCTACCTCAGCAACATTGTCAGGAACCCATACCACCCTGGTCACAACCTGTTCCAGCTGCTGCACTCTGGCAGACACTACAGGTCTCACAAATAGACAAATAGACTTAAGGACAGTTTTTTTTCCCACAGCCATCAGGACTCTGAACTTGCGTTAGCACGACACACAATCCCTTCTGTGCAATAACAATGTGAAATATCTTAGATTGTGCGATATTTTAAAATTTACCATGCCAGTATGTGATTCTTTATATTTTTATATTACTTATGTATGTTTTTTTTACTGGGAAAACACACTTTGTCTAGTAGCACCACCAATTTCGTTATACGCAGCTGTGTATGATGACAATAAAGGCTTTTGATTTGATTTGAATCCAGGTCCCCCACTCCGCTAACACTCAGCTGCCGGGCCACCCCAACTTTGTCCATTCCAAAGAAAATATTAAGTTGTTTTAAGCATTTTTGTGTGACCATGTTATTTTTTGGACCCTCCAGTTTAGGAAGTTCTAATGCTTGGATTTTTACAAGATACAGTAATACCTTGATATACGAGTGTCCCAACATACGAGAAATTTGAGATACTCATGTAAGTTTCTCTCAGTTTCTCCACAGGTTCCAAAGTATGTCCTCAAAGGTCAGGAGATCAACTTGGTGCCCTCCATTTCTGGCCAACCTGATGGAATTCTCTGGACACGCGACGGCAAGAAAGTGGTTGACTTTAACGGCATGGAGGAGTTTGTGTTTCCTCCATACGAGAACAGGATCACTCTGGACTGGGCCTCAGCAGAACTTGCAATCAAAGACGCCAGATATCAAGATAGTGGACAATATGAACTGGAAGTCAAAATACATAAGCGGGTGCACCGTTCCGCATATGAGTGGGAGGTTATAGGTAAGTTTAACACTTTAAGACAAATAACTACAAAAATGCAATTACTGGAGACATTGCATGCTGGTCGGTCTAAATTCTGATTCACTTTTTGTTGTTTTTTGTTGTTGTTGAAAATAAGGATCAAGATTTTTTTTTGACACCATTGGTGAAAGTTTTGTAGATTCAAATGGAAAATCGAGGCTGGAAGAAAACAATTTATGGCTGTCAATCATTGACAACATGAGTTGAATGAGTAATGTCAATCATTGACAACATGAGTTGAATGAGTAATGTCAATGTGACAGATAAATGAACAGGGCCCTTTTTGTCAAAAATGTGAGTTTTGCAGGAAATTCAGAAGTTTTGAGATGTTAAGAATAATTATTTGATCTGGGATCTCTTCCAGTTTATTTCAAGTCACTACATATTGATTTTGTGGCATTTTGGAGTCATTTCCTGTTAACTTTGGGCTATTTCTTGTTGAATTATTTGTTAAAAAAACTTTTTGTGGGTTGATGTCCACCAATGGATGGAATGAGCAATATCAAGGTTATAGCTTGAATATTCTATTGGAAAGAAATGAGGCATTTTTGTCAAAAGTGTGAAGCTTTAAGATTATGAAAATATGAATCTGCTTTGGATGAATTTTTGGAAAATTTTAGAGTTGGAACAGTTTAATTAGATTAAACTTTTAATTTCCATTCTGTGTTTGCTTCCAGACAAAGTCGGCAAACCAAGCATATCCTGTGAGATGGCAAATGAAAACCAGGCAACGCTTGTGTGCTCAACACATTCCAAACATCCTCGTTTGGTCCAGTTCATGTGGCGCTCACGTGGAAAGAAGCAGCTGGGTCCAAATTTAACGATAACCCTCCAGGATAAGCTTGATGTTCAAATTTACCGTTGTGACGTGAGCAACCCTCTGAGCAACAAAACTGCTGCATTCACTGCCAAAGACTGCTTCCTGGGTAATTATGATCATAAATGTAAAGTGAAACATGCGGACGGTGTTTGAGATATTTCTGTGAGCTTTCTATTTGTGCGCAGACAAAAAATCTGCTACTCTACTTGCCATCATCCTCCCAGTCATTTTTGCTGTTGCCTTCATGTTGCTCATCATTTTGGGCTGTCTGTTCCGAAGAAAACTTCAAGGTACAGGTAGACAAAAAAAATCTGTGCTTGAAATATTCCGCTCAGAATTATACGGATGGTGATTTACCCTTATCCTCCTACAGTGTAAAAAAATACAGAAAATAAGGTAAAAAGCAAAAGAAACCAAAAATGTTCTTAAATTTGATGATTTAGCAGTAAATTTTGATGTAAAAAATATCCCGAAAACCATTATATAGGCCACCTGTGTCAAAGTGGCGGCCCGGGGGCCAAATCTGGCCCGCCGCATCATTTTGTGTGGCCCGGGAAAGTAAATCATGAGTGCTGACTTTCTGTTTAAGATCAAATTAAAATGAAGAGTATAGATGTATATAAAATGTCCTGATTTTCCCCCTTTTAAATCAATAATTGTAATTTTTTAATCAAAATTTTCTGTGTTTTTAGTTCGAAAATCATTTTGTAAAATCTAAAAATATATTTAAAAAAGCTAAAATAAACATTGTTTTAGATCTATAAAAAACTGAATTTTCAGGGCTTTTAATCCAGTTCTTTTAATCCATTTATTAAAATAAATAAATCTAAATATTATATCTAAAATGGTCCGGCCCACGTGAAATCAAGTTGACATTAAAGCGGCCCGCAAACCAACCCGAGTCTGACACCCCTGCTCTATACTGTGGATTATTATATGAAAAAAAGAACTGTTTACATGACTTTTTAAGGTTGCTTGCTGTAAAAAGACTTCAAATGCAATTATAATACCCTAATTTGATATTAATTTAACAATAAAGATTCTACTGTTTGCTTTTTATTAAATGGCAACATACTGGCGACCACAGATCTCAGTTTTTTTTATTTAAATTTAACTTTTTAACAAGTTAAATATTTTCTATTTATCTATTTAATATTTTCTTTCTGTGTTCCTGCAGCATGTTTTGAAGACACAAAGAAAGGAGTTTGTAAAAGACGACGGAGTACAACTGAAGGTATGATTAATTGGAACTGAGTTAGATTGAAGTTGTATAATTCATTTGTACTATGCTTTTTCTTCTGGGATCAACTTTATTACTGAGAAATTAGTAACAGTTTTGATAGGGTGTCACTTACCTGAATTGATGATTCTAAACCAATTTTCAGCATGGTACACACATCCTGCTTTTAAAGAGCTCAACTCATTTTTAAGACACAAGAAGCTAGTAAGTGCTCAGTTTTTCCCATGTTTTCTTGTAAATCTTACTATTGCAGTACTTTCTACTGCCTTAAAAAAATTGAATGTTCAAGTCATGAGGTTTCTACTCACGCCAAAAGAGTTTTGTGTGTGTTCTCTTTTATTTTAGTTATCACCATTTTCTGGCCGATCACCCAAATTTGGAAATTTCTGACTTGCCAGTGTCGATTTTTACTGAAATTTATTCATGTGAGCTGAATTGATTGAACTTTTTTTTTGTCATTTAATTATTTTTAAACCTTGTATTATGTACTAAACTCAATACGATAACATTTATCGCAAATGTGTGCAGAGGCTCCTGACAAGGGAATTTCCTATCATGAATTTTCATGTCTAGATATTTTTATTTTTTTTTATTTTTTTTTATTTTTAATTGTGCTTTTAAAATGAATATGTTTGTTGTTGTTTTTTTACACGTTTCAGGGTCCAATCAAGGGGACGAAACTACATCCTTCCTGGAAGGATTATCTACGCTTCCCTCCAATCAGAGACTCCGCTCTTTGCTTCCAAGTGATTGGATTGATTCGGCTTATGGCAACGAAGACAAACCTGATGCTAGAAATGGTAAAGTCCATTGTATTTTGCTTCTTGATCTGGTTTTGATCTGCTTTTGTCATTTTAGGCTATAACAAAGAGTTGACTGAGAATGAAGCAGTAGATTCTGCCCTCGCCACTTCCTCTGATCTACCAAATTCCCAATCGACCTCCTCTGGCATGAGCACTCCCACTGAACAGGAGGGGAACTCACCTCAGCAGATCTTAGGAGACACTTCAGAGGGAATTGTGCATGAAGGTGACTCACCTCAAGTTGAGACCCTCTCCTCCAACTCTGCAGAAGAGGAACATACTGAAGCAAAAGAAGGAGGAGCCACTCCGCGGGAACCAATTTTAAACTTGGCGACTAGAGGTGAGGACCAGAGAGAAACTAGTACATTAGCATCTCAGGGAGAGAATGAGAATGTCATTGCAGATGGGGAAAAAAGTGAAACTGAACGGTCAAGTTGTCTGACTGACACAAATGCAACTTAGCCACATTTCAGTGACATTGACGGTTATAGATGTCCAATCCGAACCGTTGGTGCCTGCTCATCCCAGTCAAAATAGATTGGACATCTATCTATCGTTGACAATGGCAGCCAAATATATCATTTACAATTTTTTTTTTTAAATTTAATTCTACAAAACCCACCCCTACCTTACGATTGCTATTTCTGTATTTTAAACACAAAGGATGCATCGTTTTTTTACACGCATATATATTATATAGTATTATATATGGATGAATATCGAACCGCAATAGCGCTGGCTATCGGTAGCAGCCCCAGACTCTATTTCCGGTTTCCAGCGCGCAGTGACTGCTGGGATATATAGTTCTTGCACGCTACACCCACACGCTAAAAACACGTTTTTAAAAAGGCAACGGAAGCAAAACTGAGTTCGGCTGTACTTTATTTAGCCATTTTACAACTTACTCACGTCATCCTCACCCACAAATCCATCAAAGGCCTCATTTTCTGTGTCCGAATTGAACAATTGTCCAAATTAGTCATTGAAAATGCTGAGTTTTATACGTTCGTCCAGGCGGCCACAATCCATTCGCAAATAGTAGCTAGCTAGTAGGTAGCGTAACTATTCCGGGGCTGTCTTCCATGCTTCGCAAGGCTGTGTTGATGTCGATGTACAGGCAACAATCCATTGGGTGTATTGACAAAAGAACTACATATCCCAGCAGTCACTGCACAGTACTTTTTCTACGGGGAAAATAGTAGAGTCGGGGGCTGCTTGCCGTAGTTGTGAGAGATGGTGTACCCTATCGACTGATTTATTTTATTTTATCGTGATAACAATTTTAGTATTGGTCCATATATAAAGCACACTGATTATAAGGCACCCTGTCTATTTTGGAGAAAATTTTAGACTTATGTGCGCTTTATAGTCGTAAAATACGGTACGTTAGTTGTTTTTTATACGTTTCAGGGTCCAATCAAGGGGACGAAACTACATTCTTCCTGGAAGGATTATCTACGCTTCCCTCCAATCAGAGGCTCGGCCCTTTGCTTCCAAGTGATTGGATTGATTCGGAAGACAAACCTGATGCCACAAATGGTAAAGTCCATTGTATTTTGCTTCTTGATCTGGTTTTGATCTGCTTTTGTCATTTTAGGCTATAACAAAGAGTTGACTGAGAATGAAGCAGTAGATTCTGCCCTCGCCACTTTCTCTGATCTACCAAATTCCCAATCGACCTCCTCTGGTATGAGCACTCCCACTGAACAGGAGGGGAACTCACCTCAGCAGATCTTAGGAGACACTTCAGAGGGAATTGTGCATGAAGGTGACTCACCTCAAGTTGAGACCCTCTCCTCCAACTCTGCAGAAGAGGAACATACTGAAGAAAAAGAAGGAGGAGCCACTCCGCGGGAACCAATTTTAAACTTGGCGACTAGAGGTGAGGACCAGAGAGAAACTAGTACATTAGCATCTCAGGGAGAGAATGAGAGTGTCATTGCAGATGGGGAAAAAAGTGAAACTGAACGGTCACGTTCTCTGACTGACACAAATGCAACTTAGCCACATTTCAGTGACATTGACGGTTATAGATGTCCAATCCGAACCATTGGTGCCTGCTCATCCCAGTCAAAATAGATTGGACATCTATCGCTGTCAATGGCAGCCAAATATATCATTTACAAAAAAAACACATTTTAATTTAATTCTACAAAACCCACCCCTACCTTACGAGTGCTATTTCTGTATTTTAAACGCAAAGAATGCACCGTTTTTTAGACTCATATATATTATATATGGATGAATATCGAACCGCAATAGCGCTGGCTATCGGAAGCAGCCCCAGACTCTATTTCCGGTTTCCAGTGCGCAGTAACTGCTGGGATATATAGTTCTTGCACCCTACACCCACACGCTAAAAACATGTTTTTAAAAAGGCAACGGAAGCAAAACTGAGTTCGGTTGTACTTTATTTAGCCATTTTACAACTTACTCACGTCATCATCACCCACGAATCCATCAAAGTCCTCATTTTCTGTGTCCGAATTGAACAATTGTCCAAATTAGTCATCGGAAACGCTGAGTTTTATACGTTCGTCCAGGCGGCCACAATCCATTCGCAAATAGTACCTAGCTAGTAGGTAGCGTAACTATTCCAATGCTGCCTTCCATGCTTCGCAAGGCTGTGTTGATGTCGATGTACAGGCAACAATCCATTGGGTGTATTGACAAAAGAACTACATATCCCAGCAGGCACTGCGCAGTACTTTTTCTACGGGGAAAATAGTAGAGTCGGGGGCTGCTTGCCGTAGTTGTGAGAGATGGTGTACCCTATCGACTGATTTATTTTATTTTATCGTGATAACAATTTTAGTATTGGTCCATATATAAAGCGCACTGGATTATAAGGCGCCCTGTCTATTTTGGAGAACATTTTAGACTTTTATGTGCGCTTTATAGTCGTGAAAATACGGTACGTTAGTTGTTTTACACACGTTTCAGGGTCCAATCAAGGGGACGAAACTACATTCTTCCTGGAAGGATTATCTACGCTTCCCTCCAATCAGAGGCTCGGCCCTTTGCTTCCAAGTGATTGGATTGATTCGGAAGACAAACCTGATGCCACAAATGGTAAAGTCCATTGTATTTTGCTTCTTGATCTGGTTTTGATCTGGTTTTGTCATTTTAGGCTATAACAAAGAGTTGACTGAGAATGAAGCAGTAGATTCTGCCCTCGCCACTTTCTCTGATCTACCAAATTCCCAATCGACCTCCTCTGGCATGAGGACTCCCACTGAACAGGAGGGGAACTCACCTCAGCAGATCTTAGGAGACACTTCAGAGGGAATTGTGCATGAAGGTGACTCACCTCAAGTTGAGACCCTCTCCTCCAACTCTGCAGAAGAGGAACATACTGAAACAAAAGAAGGAGGAGCCACTCCGCGGGAACCAATTTTAAACTTGGCGACTAGAGGTGAGGACCAGAGAGAAACTAGTACATTAGCATCTCAGGGAGAGAATGAGAATGTTATTGCAGATGGGGAAAAAAGTGAAACTGAACGGTCACGTTCTCTGACTGACATAAATGTAACTTAGCCACATTTCAGTGACATTGACGGTTATAGATGTCCAATCCGAACCGTTGGTGCCTGCTCATCCCAATCAAAATAAATTGGACATCTATCGCTGTCAATGGCAGCCAAATATATCATTTACAAAAAAACATTTTAATTTAATTCTACAAAACCCATCCCTACCTTACGGAATGCCTAATAGTAATATTCGAAAAGAGCACAAACAACAACAAGTGTTATGGTTTTCTAACTTTGAAAGGTAAACATTTTTATATTCTTAAGAATACAAACTCATATTGGGCTTTTTGCCTAAAACGGTTTACAAGGGGGGTAACAATTAAACAATTGGTGACTGGATAGCGATTTATTAAGATTAAGCGCAATTGAATTAAAGTTGATCAAAACTCAAAAGTATTACAATCTTTCAGACATGCTGGTTTTTCAAAAGTGTCACTGTCTGAAAATGTTTTCGAAACAAAATTCCCATCTATTTTTTTTTATTAAGTGAGAAGTAATCGTCTTAAATGTGCACGTAACATTTTATTGAATGGAACAACCGTTGAATTCAATCGTAAATCGAAATGTGGCTGATTTTCTGATACCGCCTGTTTTGAATCGTTCAAATAATTATTATTATATCTACATATAATATTGATTCTTCGAACGATTCAAATATTAGGATGAAGATTTATATTTTTTGCACATTTTGATCAATTTGATGTTTTTGCCTGTGATATCTACTATATATTTGTATATATATTATATATACAAAACATCAAATTGATCAAAATGTACAAAAATATATCGATTTTCAACCTAATATTTATTCCTATTTTCTCTGCATCCACGTTTTTGTTCAAATGGTTGAATGTTTTAACAACCAAATTGTCCAGAACATCAAAATAGGTCTGCTCACTTCACCTGAAATGTGTACATAAGTTTTTATTAAAGGCCCTTGAATCGAATCAAAATCAAATTGCGCATAGCTTGTAAAAGCATTGAATGTCTTATTGTTATCCAAAGAATTTGATATTCTGTAGTATCATCATGTAATTGGTGATTCACACCCCTACTTTTTACCAGGTGCTTATAATATAAAACACAATTTAAAGACAGGTATTTTTCACAAATAAGTTTTAAATATAATATTTTTTTCTACAAAATGCCATGAGAATATCTTTTGTTACATTTTTTTTTATTGACCAGGATATGAAATTGTACACTTAGTTGTCTTAGGAAAACCACGTCTGCAAATGTATTTTCATAGTGTTTCACTTCAAAAGCTGTAAGAAAATAATGTTAACATTCACTGTACATTTGTAATGTAATAAAAACAAAAAAAATCCTAACTAACTAATTTCTGAGTTGCCCCAAAAAGGGAACTATGTTAAGAACTGATACACACAACGTAATACGTACTTAAACTGTATGTGTAACAACATTATTTCCTCAATAGGAGGCAGTCTTGATCAAATGATAGTTCAAAACACAACTGTGGTTGAAGACAAAGTGACTTATAAAAGGGTGATATCAAGGCACCAGTGATACAGAACAGAGGCTGGTGCCCTGGAAAAGACATGTACCATCATGATCAAATCAACAACGTGACACATAAGTCAATAAAGATGTGGTTGCAAAGATTTGGCTGTCTGACAGGGCGCTGCAGATTGTGAAGGGCAGGCCCGCCCCGTGTGGGAAAGTCACGCATGAATTAGCTTAACCTCTGAGTCACCAAGGAGTCTGTGATCTGCTACCACCTGACCTGAGGGGTTCGGGCCACGAGCGCAAATGAACCCTATCGCGTTTCACTGGTCACAACAAATACCGAAGGGATATCAGAGGATTGAATTATTTGTGGCTCTTCAGGCAAAGGTCGCAATGTGCTTCCACTGAGATCTAGTAAGGGGGTGAGGACTCCACAATCTAGCATTTGTTCAGTGTATTGTCACTGTTTGTTAAAAATATTTCTCAAATGGACAATGTTGAGGGGTGGCTTGAAAATATGACATTGATATACAGTGGTACCTCAACATACGAGTTTCGGGCAAATATTTATCTTGAGATACGAGACAAATTTCGATATACGAGCATACAGCGGACGCGAGAGGCTGCTCATAAAAACATCATGGGCACTGTCTTTCTGGTCGCAACTCCCTAGTGCAGGGGTAGGGAACCTATGGCTCGGGAGCCACATGTGGCTCTTTCGATGGGTGCATCTGGCTCTTCGCTAACCTGTGAGCTAAAATATGGAACCCGCTGGTGACAGAACTGAGATACTACATCCAGTGCTGCTTTAGTCTTCTTTTTTTGCATTAGACTCTGCTAGAATGCATAGTCTCATTGATTAGCAACTGCATAAGAATGTTGTCAAAAGTATTCTTTTTTTCCACTTTAAAAGTGGTGAAATTACTAAAATAAAAGACACCCATTTACATGTATTTTGACCTCCGCCCCGCCAAATCCGTCTAATTTTAGTAATATTAAACATATTTTAGTACTATTAAAACAATAGTTGTTAATGGATTGCGAATTAGAACAAATAAAATGTTTTTCCAATCCAAAATCCTGTTTTTGGTGTTTTTTCAGAGGGTTGGAACGAATTAATTTGATTTTAGCTCATTTCTATGGGAAACGTTCGTTTGAGGTACGAGTAAATCGACATACGAGCTCAGTCCCGGAAAGCATTAAGCTCGTATCTAGAGGTACCACTGTATAAGTGTCTGAAACTTTCTGGGGGCTGCTAGAGATCGAGTCAGGGTGAGTCTGGGCCATTTGAGGTTTCACATTTTAAGAAAAGTATAGTAAAAGTTCTATCCACAAGTTTTCAAGACCACCCTATCCATGAGCAATTTGGATTTTTTTGTTGTTCCGGATTTATTATTATTTTTGTAGAGCCGATCAAATTGCAAAAACAAATGATACTTGTAAGTTGGTCAGAATGTGTCTGTTAAGTAACACACATGGGCACTCTAACACCTTGTCACGTTTGTGTTTGCGTATATAAATGCCGGGATGTCTTGGCTCTCATGGGTTTATGGTAATTCTGAGGAGTCAACATTTTCTTAACCTGATTTGTCATCTCAAACAGAGGTGATGTGAATCGCTTATTAATGACAGATGCGTGACATTCATACCAGAGATTGACCGATTATTAGCATCAATGTTTGGCAATTTGAGGTACATTGTATCTGCCTTTTTTTAATCCGACCGCCCGAAATCAGAAGAAATCAATTTAAAACTGGTTAATTTAGGCTCAGATGCAGTCGCGCTTCCCTTCTCTCTCCCCGGCCTGCTGTGTCCTGCTCTATTCTCAGCCACGCCTATCATAAACGACCTGTCACAGCCGCTTGCTAAGGGATCTTTGATCTTGAACATATCAAGAGACTATGCTTCATTTCGGTGCCTTTTGTTGATACTGAGACACGACTCAGCTGCTCTCTTAAGTCCATTTTTTTAACTTTTTTACTGCAAATGAATATCAGCTCCAAATATCGGTTATCGGTGTCCTCTCACTTCTAATAATCGGTATCGATCCTGAAAATCCATATCAGTCGATCTCTAATTCATACAAACAAGGGTCTGTTTTATATTTTATATCCACTTATGGATGAACCCAGGTGGGATTTGAAAAAATCCAAGTTGGACTGTTTACACGCCATGCTAATCAATTAGAAATATTTTTGCATTTTGCCAAGGAAATTGAAACTACAGGGTGAAGCCCATAATGTGCCCAAGACCAGAACTCATCAAGACCAAGATTTTTTCGGAATGTAGTCTGAGACAAAACCCAAAGTGAGACAAACTAAGACCACGACTTTAGGGAGTTACGACCGACACCGTCAAAATGTGGTCTAGAGATTGTTTTTCACTGAATCACTGTTTCTTGGGTATTTACTCCTACTACTACTCCATACTACTCCAACCAATTTACTCACATTACTACTTAAGTTTGGCTGATTTAAAGAAAAACACTTTGTTGTCTCTGCATTAATATTCACCAATGAAATAAACAAATTAGAATCATTCTCATCATCTTATTCATTTTTTTGTTTAACACTTTGGATGCCATTGATGGTGTTAGATTACCAATCCATTTCGACTCGTTCGTTGCTATCCCAAAAAGGAATTTGAAAGTCTTTTGCCATCATTCATTCATTTTCCCGTACGGCTTATCCTCACAAGGGTCATGGAGGGTGCTGGAGCCTATCCAGGCAACTGTGGGCACCAGGCTGGGGACACCCTGAACTGGTTGCCAGCCAATCGCAGGGCACAATAGGACGAACAACCATTCATGCTCACACTAGGGCCACTTTAGAGTGTTCAACCAACCTACTAAGCACATTTTGGGGATATGTGAGGAAACTGGAATACCCAGAGAAAACCCACGGAAGCCCAAGGAGAACATGCAAACCTAGGATTCAACCCTCCATCTCAGAATTGTGAAGCCGACACGCTAACCACTCACCCATCAATTGCATGTAAATTGGTGGAAATTCTTTATGTGCAATCAGATCTTCCCAAAATAATTCGAAGCCGTACGAATCACTCTCTCTACAACGTTTAATCAGTTTTGTATATTTTACGTGCTAACTACTGTATATGTGCCTACTTTTCACTGTTTTAGAAATAAATACTGTGGGAAAAGGTCATTAAAACAGCACAGCTAGAACCCCACGACTGACATACAATTGATCAAAGAAGCATAGTTAGGGTAGGGTCAAATTATTAGCCTCTCCTCATCACACAGCTATATAGTAACAGCAGTGTAATAAGTCTTCATGTAGTCGGTCCAATTATATGCTCCCCCCTTCTCTGATGTTGAAATCATAATGGCCTTATTGCACAAATATAGAGAAAGGAAATGAAGAAAAATGGGCCACCCTCCATACCTATTTTATACCAGTTTGATTCGCATCCTGCCTTGTTTAAATTGCCTCCCTGGGGTGGCAAAGTGAAATCGAACAATATGCCGGGCCTAACTTCTCATTTATTTTTACGCAGCGTCCGAGTGGGGACTTGGCGCCGCTCCATTGAGGAAGCCTCGGGAGGCCAGACCCGGCCGGGTTAGTCGAGACAAATCAATGAATAACAACCGAATACTGTTCTTCCGCAGGGCCTCTTGAAGGTGCGACGCAGCACGCAAAGGCGCCCTCGGTAATTACGTGGACAGACTAGTATGGAGAAACTATATAAAGAAATAATATCCCTTTTTGTCTCAAGAAAGGTCCTCTGTTAAAACATATGCAGCAGGAGCTGCAGTCCAAAGTTAGTCATTCTCATTATTATAACACTACATTAACTCATTGCCTGCTATTGGCAGCAACAGATGTCCAATTCAGTCCACATCCTTTTGTGTGGCCTGTAAATTAAAAAAAATAGTGCATCAACTTCACTTTTCTTGCTAAAAAGAAATGTAAATTAAAAATAACATTTTATTGTAATATTTATTCATTCATTCATTCATCTTCGCGCATCCTAGTAAGGGTTGCCAGAGCTTATCCCAGCTAATTACGGTCACCAGGTGGGGGACACCCTGAATTGGTAGCCAGCCAATCACAAGGCACAAGGAGACGGACAACCATTCACGCTCACACCCATCCCTAGACGAAATTTAGACTGTTCAACCAGCCTACTCTGAATGTTTTTTGAGATGTGGGAGGAAAGTGGAGTACCCGGAGAAAACCCACACAGGCCCGAGGAGAACATGCAAACTCCACACAGTTAGGACCAGGTGTTGAATCTGAAATGAAGATCTTTTAGACAAGGTAGAGAGTGGATAGCATGCCCGCCTCACAGTTCTGAGATCCAGGGTTCAATCCCTGGGGGGTTCTGACCTTCCTGTGCGGGTTTTGCAATGCCAGGGAATCAGTTAATGCAGCATGCATCCATTTTTGTTAGTTAACAACATGACAATCAACAATTAATGACATCATTTCGTAAGATCTGGCATTTTGAAGGTGATCTTTACACCAAGAGAAAGTCATTTTATTAACTCATCTAATGCATCTAAGTCTTTTGTTGTTGTTTTATATGTATTATTTGTGCTAGGGTTTACTTTTGTTGTTGTTTTATATGTATTATTTGTGCTAGGGTTTACTTTCCTTTAAAATAAGACATTAGGGCAGGGGTGTCAGACTCGGGTTGGTTCGCGGGCCGCGTTAACGTCAACTCGATTTCATGTGGGCCGGACCACTTTAGATATAATATTTAGATGTTTTTTAATAAATGGATTAAAAGAACTGGATTAAAATCCCTGAATATTCAATTTTTTATAGATCTAAAACAATGTTTATTTTAGCTTTTTTGATATATTTTTAGATTTAACAAAATGATTTTTGAACTAAAAACACAGAAAAAAATTGATTAAAAAATTACATCTATTGATTTAAAAGGGGGGAAATCAGGAAATGTAATATACATCTATACTCTTCATTTGAATTTGATCCTAAAACAGAAAGTCGGCACTCATGGTTTACTTTCCCGGGCCACACAAAATGATGCGGCGGGCCAGGTTTGGCCCCCGGGCCGCCACTTTGACACCTGTACATTAGGGGATGTTTGTTCTGTTGGAATCAAGTGTTCAGGCTTGAGGCCTTGTCGATTTGCCTGACCTAATGTCTTGTTTTTATATAGTCAGGAACATATATACTTATTAGGTCACAATGAATTAGAACTTTAAGCTTTTTATTTAGAAAATATGAAGACATTTACCTCTGAGAATTCATTTTCTGATATTTCCTTTGGTCAATTTTCCAAACATTAGTGGAACTAACGTAAAACATATTTTTTCATCTATCCGCCGTTGACAGTGCAGGAATGTATCATCCTTACCCAAAGGTCAGCTGGACTCCAGATCACCCAAAATCCTAATGAAGACCAGCACTACAAAAAATGGATGGATTTCTCAATGCTGGGTATGTTTTTTTTTTCTTGTTTCAGTTGAACAAAGTTTGCCCAAACTCTAGCAGAAGTTTGAGCCGTATGAAGTTTTTCAGAATAAATATAGCTCATGTTCTGAAAACAAACAAACAAAAAAACATATTCATATTGATTTGCCCTTGGATAATGTATAAAAAAGAAAATTTGGGCTTTTCTGCATCCATTCAGCACCATGGACAGACAGTTTGTTTTGTTTTCTGTTGTCATGTTCTTGCGTCTCTGCACACGCCTCGCAGCAGTCTAGTTGCAAACTTCAGAGGCTTGTCAGTTCTTTATTCGAACAAGCTGCCTGTCAACGTAGCTCTGACGTACCCTCGCTTTTGCACTCCCACGGCCCGGTGCTATTCTCTCGTGGCCAAATTGGAAAAACACTTTTTTTTTAACATCTCACGTTGTCTGATGGCAAGATGAAAGCCAATCTAAACAAGAATTGACAACGGTGAGACCACCGGAGCTCGCTGTGGTATGTCATCAGGTCACCTCCTTTTATGTCTGCCGTGCTGAGAGGGCACGCTTTTCGTGACATTTCTTATGAACCGTTCATTGATTTCACTGCGCGGTAAAACTCAACCTTAACTGATTTTCCTCAGAACGTTACATTGTAATGTTTTTTTGCTTGACTTAGTTGTCACTCCAACTAACGCCGAGGTGTTATTTTACTTTTATTGAGCCCCGGGAGGGCATTCTTTCCCAAGACACAGCAATTATATCATCAGTCTTTAGAATCTTGGCTGACTCTGAGACATTTTGCAAGAATACAGGTAGCTATTCTTGTCAAATAGTAGCTGAGGGCTTTTATTTGTTTAGCTGCTCAGAGGTATTTATTTGAAGGTTGAACAGTCTTTATTTGCATTGTTGCGATTGGAAAGATAGAGCTGCTATCTGTTGAGAACCTGAAGCATTCAAAGAGAAGAGTCAATATTCTACACAACTGTACTTTTATTTTAAGATATGGAATTGTCGCTAGAACATTCTAGACTCAATTAAAGCACCCACAACAGTATTTTAATTGAGTAGAATTCAGTTTAAACAAAATAACACAAGGGAAAGCACTGAATTATTTTCTTGATGGCGCCCCGAATCGTCTAAATCCAAATAAAATGAAACTAGTTGAAGCTTTTCTATCAGGTTCTTTTATTCCTAATGATGTCCCAACATTAAATGTTTTTTTTATCCAGCAAAAAAGGTTAAAAAGATACTTCCAAAAATAGATCCCCAGTTGTCAGAAGCCAGATGCGACTGTTTAGGATTTTCATGGCAATGCAATGTTGCCAAAACACAATGTACAAGACCATTTAGTTGAAAGTAAAAAGTTACCAAAACAAGATGTACTTTGTTGTGTGGGTGGTGCATTTGGAACCTCCAAATGCTCTCCATATGTCTGGCATCTCCCCTGACCCCTCTTATTTCAACAGGCTGGGGCAGATAGAGCGTTTGATTTTGACTATCACAACAGGAAACCTGCCTGTGAAAGCGAAACAAAAAAGATAATGATTTCGAGAGACTTTGGCATTACGACCAATGGAACGCCTGTTGATGTATTGTACTTAAAATCATTGTACTTGTGGATAGCACTCTTGCTAGTAAGGCTTCCCCTTGAAAAGATTGATAACAACTTTGTTAGATTGTCAAAGGTTTGCCTGGAAGGATTTCTGGATGGACGTTGTCAAGACGACACTTTTTGCATCTGCAGAGGAAAGAGAATCACTGATTTCTTGTCGTTCAGTTTAGTGTGGGTGGTTTTCAAACATACAAGTCGTGAACTAAAATAACCTTAAACTCATTTCAAACTTTAAAAACAATGATAATGGAGACCATTGTTGTCGTTTGTAACAACCACAAAACACTGTAAAAAATAAAACTTCCCATTTGTCATGCTAACATGAGGCTTTAATTAGACATAACTCAGATGATTAATATCTCTGAAGTAAATTACATTTTCCAGCCCCCCAAAATGTCACCAACCAGAAAAAAATATAGTCTTTGGCATTCTTTTGCCGTGGCATTGTTTCATTAAGCTCCTGCAAAGTCACCAGATTTATTTCTATCCAGTGGTGCATTTATTTTTACAGTCAATCTACTGCACAGATTCCTATCTAGGACATGCCAAAGATTCTCATTGAAGATACAGATTGGACTGTGGAGCAATGGAAAAAGGTCATGTGGTCTGATGATCCAGATTTACCCTATTCCCGAGTGATGAGCGCATTAGGGTTAGAAGAAAGGCGGGTGAATTGATGCACCCATTGTGCCTACTATACAAGAATATGGAAGCACTGTTATGATCTGGGGTTGCTGCAGTTGCTTAAGTCCGTGACGGGACATTTCGTCGAAAGACGTTTGGTCCCCGGACGTTTGGTCCCCGGACGTTTGGTTGACCGGACGTTTGGTCGACCGGACGTTTGGTCGACCGGACGTTTGGTCGACCGGACGTTTGGTCGACCGGACGTTTGGTCGACCGGACGTTTGGTCGACCGGACGTTTGGTCGACCGGACGTTTGGTCGACCGGACGTTTGGTCGACCGGACGTTTGGTCGACCGGACGTTTGGTCGACCGGACGTTTGGTCGACCGGACGTTTGGTCGACCGGACGTTTGGTCGAACGGACGTTTGGTAGAACGGACGTTTGGTCGCCGGGTTCGCTCGCTGTCAAATTATGACAGAGAGTTTAGCGTTGATATTTTGATATTAGATATCTAGATATTAAACTCACTCTCTCTCTCGCTCATGATTATAATTTTGAGATCTGGTTTCAACAGTAACAACCCGGCGACCAAACGTCCGTTCTACCAAACGTCCGTACTACCAAACGTCCGTACTACCAAACGTCCGGTCGACCAAACGTCCGGGGACCAAACGTCCGAGTACTGCTTAAGTCGAGGTTTTGAAACAGTGTGTTCAAAAACTCAGGTCAGTTGACTTAGTGAATGAAAAGGTTATTCCATCAATGAATGTTTTCTTCCCTGTTGGCACGGGCATACTTCAAGACGACAATGCCAGGATTCATCAGACTCAAATTGTGAAAGTCTCCTTTTGGGGATTATAAAACATCATTTTGCACATGGATTGACCACCAATGAGTCCGGCCCTTAACCCTATAGAGAATCATTGGGATCTGCTGGAAAAGGCTTTGTGCAGCATTCTAAATCTATCATCGTCAAACCGTTATAACACGGTATGGAAATTAAATCTTGTGACATTGCAGAAGCTTATCAAAACAATTCCACAAGGAATGCAAGCCATAATAATAGCCGAAGGCGATCCAACGAAATATTGTAGTGTATGACCAATTATTTCTAACTCGGGGTGTTCCAGTCACATTTGTGCATGTGAGTCCATGTTGCCTGATTTTGAGAATCCCTCTAAAATGTATCGAGGGGGAAAAAAAGCACATGCACATGCAATTTGGACAAAGCCATCCCAATGAAGCCAATTAAAAGCGTTACTAGGACAGCAGTGGTTTCATTAAAGTGGAAAAAAACTTTTTTGTAAACAAGGTGTCCTGCACAAAATAAGGTTTCAAACAAATTAGGTATGTTTGAATATTTACCGTATTTTCACGACTATACGGCGCATCATATTTTTAGCCACAGTGTCAATAACGAGTGCTATTTCTATATTTTACACACAAAGGACGCACCGTTTTTATAGACGCAGGCAGGCATGGCAAAACATACACCAGCTTAAATATACACGCTACACCCACACGCTAAAAACACGTTTTTAAGAAGGTAACGGAAGCAAAACTGAGTTCGGTTGTACTTTATTTAGCCATTTTACAATGTACTCACATCATCATCACCCACAAATCCATCAAAGTCCTCATTTTCTGTGTCCGAATTGAACAATTGTCCAAATGAGTCATCGAAAATGCTGAGTTTCATACGTTCGTCCAGGCGGCCACAATCCATTCGCAAATAGTAGCTAGCTAGTAGCTAGCGTAACTTTGCCAACGCTGCTTTCCATGCTTCGTCAAGCTGTGTTGATGTCGATGTATACAGGCCACAATCCATTGGGTGTATTGACAAAAGAACTACATATCCCAGCAGTCACTGCGCAGTACTTTTTCTACAGGGAAAATAGTAGAGTCGGGGGTTGCTTGCCGTAGTTGTGAGAGCTGTAGAGGATGGTGTACCCTATCGACTGATTTATTTTATTTTATCGTGATAACAATTTTAGTATTGGTCCATATATAAAGCGCACTGGATTATAAGGCGCCCTGTCTATTTTGGAGAAAATTTAAGACTTTTATGTGCGCCTTATAGTCATGAAAATACGGTAGTTTTAATTGTCCCGGTGATAGAGTGGTTAGCACGTCTGCCGATCAGTTCTGAAATTGAGAGCTGGTCAGCCAGGGTGTTTCGCTCAGTGGTCTGTATATTCTACTACCATAGTTGTGACTTGCTTTTAATTGACGCTGAATTATTTCCTTAAATTAAAGTCAGTTGAGTTCAAAACGTTGAGTTCAAGCTACAAAAGTCCATCCGCCCTCTTTGAGTTCAAATGGATCGGACATCTATTGTCATCAATGGCAGCCAAGTAGTAATTCATTTTAAAAAAATCTGTGCTGGGAGCCTTCTTTGTCTGTAGGCTCCAAAATCAACATTGTTTTAACAAGTTGAAAAGGGTGTCCTTTGAACATCCAAGTTCCAGAATGAAAACGACAAAGCCAAATGGTTACCGTCTGGCTCTTGATGGCATTGTCGCTTCTGCTTCCCCGCTTTGGTGGCGTGGGAATGATAATTGATAACAACAACACAGAATGGCTCACCGTTTGAGTAAAAAGCCTAGGTGAGATTTTAGATGCGCTCAGACGTTTCAGTACAAGTATGCCCGTATTAGAACATTAGTGTCTGCATGTACTTTAGGATCTGGCTTTCCACCCTTGGTGGGCCCCTCGCAGCCAGATGGATGGTCTCAGCCATGTGTCAGAGAGGTGACAGCTGGCTGGCCGGCCTCCCCCGGCCAACGGTCTGGATCGTGTCTTCTGACAGCTCCTGATGGGTGACACATTGACCGCTCCTCCCCCTTGAACCACACCCATGAGCTTGCATCACAGAAACTCATGGTTGCTTACAAATTATGTTTTAAAATGAAATGGTACGCCCCGCGTGAGAAGAAGTGTTGAAGAAAATAAATGAATGAAATTATACCGTTAGCCAAAATGTATAGAGGAGTTTCGATCTTCCCCTCTTGTAGTTGTTTATAGGTGTTTGTGAATTTGCAACTAGGCAGAAGAGGCTTTAACCCCATTAATTTACATAAAAAAGAAGGTATTGGAGGAATACATCAGTGCATAATATTTGTATTAATTAAAAAATACCAATTGGGAAACAGCTACAAATGATAAAATCCTAAAATAAAATAAAAATATAATGATATAAAAATATGACCTTGAAGTTAGCACCTCACAGTTCTGAGATCAAGGGTTCAATTCCGGTAGCTTCTGCCCCTTTCTGTCTAGAGTTTTGGGTATATATAGATATATACAGTATGTATATATAATGTCTCAAAGAAGTAAGTGCACCACTCTCATTTCTGCATTTTTTAATCCTGTCTGGATACAGGACAAGACTGAAGAAAATTCCACTTTGATACAACTTAAAGTAGTCACTGTAGAGCTTGGATAATAACAGAAATGCATTATATCTTCAAAATTGGGCTCAAAATGTCAATATTTTGTGTGGCCACCATTATTTTCCTGCACCATCTTAACTCTGTTAGGCATGGAGTTCACTAGAGCTTCACAGGCCATGGCCGGAATCCCTATCCACTCTTACATGATGACATCACAGAGCTCTTCAGTGACTACTTTACATTGTATCAAAGTGTCATTTCTTCAGTGTTGTCCCATGTAAAGATATAGTAATAAAAAAAATACAATACAGTGGTACCTAGAGATACGAGCTTAATTCGTTCCGGGATTGATCTCGTATGTCGATTTACTCGTAACTGAAATGAATGTGTCCCATAGAAATGAACTAAAAACAAATTAATTCATTCAAACCCTCTGATAAAAACACCAAAAACAGGATATTGGATTGGAAAAACTTTTTTATTTGTTCTAATTCGCCGTCTATTAACAAAGTAACAAATGACTAGTGGTTTAATAGTACAAAAATTTGTTTAATAGTTATAAAATTAGACGGATTTTGCGGAGGGTAGAGAGAGAGAGACTTTTTGCACGGCAACGCCTTCGTAACATAACATAAACAAATTTAAATGAACTTGGATTATGATGCAGACACACTCAAAAATAAGTTTAATCTAAACTTAATTCTAATTTTGTTTTAAATTTTTATATATTTTTTCTCTCAATTTGCCCCGCATCCACCCTGACTTTCAGATGCAACCTATCGAGGGTTGTTTGCTTTTGTCTTCCCTTCAAAATATTCTGATAATGATGCACACAAATGTCCTCACATTAGGATAACGCGCAACCACTTGCCAGCAAGAAGTAGTATATGCTCCTCTCGTTTTAGCGCCATTCTGCACTGACTAAGGGGGAAAAAACAATTAAAAAATGCAACGCTCCGCCCAGTGCTCTTCTTATGAGCAGCCTCTCGTGTCCGCTGTGTATCAAAATTTGTCTCGTATCTCAAGATAAATATTTGCCCGAAATTTTACTCTTATATCAAATTACTCGTATGTCGGGGCACTCGTATGTCGAGGTATTACTGTGATGAAAAGGGTGAACTCACTTTGTGACATACTCTATATAAATATATATATATAATACATAGCAGGCAATTATTGTTATGTACCAATGTCACTGCTTCTGTCCAGGCACTATAGCGATGCATTGTTGTGCAATGTGCGGACCAGGGCAAATATGGCGGGCCAGATCTGGTCTTCGGGCCGCCAGTTTGACACGTGCGTGCTAAGCCACTGTTAGAGAAAACACGGTGCGTTCTTTGGGAGAGCTGATTCTGCTTTGGCAATTGGACAGAGGCCATTAGCTGATGTAAAAAGATTAACAACCTTGGTCACACAGTACATTCACACTAGATGGATGACAGCATTTTATCAGAACATCTGTTGGACGGTTGGAACTGCGCTCTGTTTGCACGACCAAATAAAGCCATGAACTGTTTCTAACACTGCACAGTGACTGTCATCCAAAAATACCACATAAAACAAAATCATTCAAATTAAAATCTGCTGTCCCCGGAGCTTCAGCTCTTTTTAAAGGGAATACTTCAAACCCCTTTAAGAGAACTGTGGCCTTCGGGTTTGGGTAACAGCTAATTGTTGCGTCTGAGGCTTCGATATAATCGCGGTGAGCTCATGAATCAAGCATTTAACCAATGCGTCCGGCTTCGTTCTCTTCTTGCAACTTGTGGGGTGTGATTTTCGGCTGGACAGTGGCCTGAAAAAGGTGTTGGATTCTATCAAACACATAGAGGAACATCTGGAAAGCCTATTAGCTCCAAAATGGAGTAGTTTGATAGCAAACGTTGTGCAATTTTGGCGCTAATTTAACGCTTCAGCTGCTATTGATGGCCAATCCATTTGGACTGGGAGGGGCGAACCAACATTGCTTAATTCGCCCCTCCCAGTCCAAATAGATTGGACGTCTAGTGATGTCAGTGGTGTCGAAGTATGAAAATTCACAGCCAGTTCTCTAAAATTAAACGAGTTGGATGTCAATGGCAGGCAATGAGTGAAATACTTTTAAATACTATATAAATATCATATATATTTTAATATAGGTGTTTTAGTCTTCTTTAGAATGTTATTGTGGGCCACAGCTTGAGTTTTTTTACTCTTTATTATATTTTGATTTTATTAATATTATTTTAAACATTTTATTATTAATTGAAATATCTAAAAATGTATTTAAAATATACAATAATAATGAATGATAATAATAATTACACAAATACTATTATAAATGAGGCCTGGCATCCACAAATGTTGAAATCACTTTTTCGTCATGTTGGCCACAGGTTTATAGCCTGGAAAGACTTTGTGGACATGTACAAGTTACAGAGCAAACCAGTATGTTCTTCTGTGGTTTGGGCTGGATTTCAAAACTGGTGCTAGAGGTGGGGTTAACAGGGAAAGACTGAATCAGGAATAACTAATCAAAGGAGCACAGTTGTGACATAAACACATTGGAACTCGTGCTATCAGTCTTAGTCAATTTGTATCTCACCAACAACAATACCGATAACTGTCCGATTTTTGTGGGAACAAAAGATGAGTATCATATTTTATATAAGTCACACCTTGGGAAAAGCTGCAGCTAAAGAATGCAATATGAAATGGAAAATATATAAGTTGCACTGGAGTATAGTAATATGTATTCCTAGTGGGCAGTATTTTAATTTATCAGAAACAAAAAACATTACGTTATAGTAAGAGCAAAATAGGGAACAACAGACAAAATAGGCACATGTTAATGTTAACATATTAACTATCCTAGCAGACTATGAAAAACAGACTACACCCTAGACCGGTCCCCAGTAAGCTGTAGGACATACAGATAGACAAACGACCATCTGCACTCACAATAATAACGCCACTAGCGGTAATTGAGCCCACGCTTGCCCCACACCGAAGGCCGACAAGGCACTGGTGAAACTTAAAATGTTAATATTGTGGTCTCCATGACCCAAAATGTCATGTCAAAAGACCATCAGCAACACCAGGATGGTCGAAGTGAAGCCTAACACTGCCAATTTTGTCTTGCACTTTCATACTAAAACAACCTCTATTGTGTGCTGCTAACCATTTTAGTCACTTTTTTTTACCTCACTTCCTTTTTATTGTATATAAATCATTTTATAAGGATAGACCGACCTTATTCACATGTGTACTTTATCGTGAAGCTTTAAATCCAATTGTACTTGTATAATGACAATAGAGGCATTCAATTCCATGTCCATATAGTTTTCTACCAGGCCTTAAGGCGTTTAAAACTGACTAAAAATAGTCACTTGCCCTAAAAAGGTTTAAACAGATCAATTAAAATGATTCATACTTAAAGAACCAAATGAGGAAGGGAGAGTTTTCAAGTTTTTAAATATTTCCCAGATGTAGGTTTACCTAGACAATGTAATCTTATTAAAAAAAATGATAAAGGCCTTGCTAAGACCACAAGTCATTCCCATTCAGGATAATTGGAGAAGAGGGCACATCAGCAGGGAGCGTCTGAACAAGGAACCTGCCCCTCTACTCAATTCAGCACCATAATAAGAGAACCAAAAGGTGAGAAGAAATCCAACCCTGCCACCATTCATACTCAGCCACTTGATGCAAAAATAACTATTGGGCAGTCTGTTTTTCATTCCGCGGAATTACCTTCGGGAGGCCAGCAGACATCTCCCGAGTCGCTCTGTGTGTGTTCCCCCTCATCCCCGCAGAGCTGTCTCATTAACACGGAGTCCAGCAGCCTCGCTAAAGCATAGCCGCATCACTGTCCGGGCTCAAGCCTTCGGCTTGCTACATGGGAGCAAAAACTAATGACTCAGGCATTGCAAATTCTCCACGCATAACCCAGATCACTGTGCCACTCGCGCGGCAGGTTAAAGCCGCTACGTGTACTCTCTAACAAGTTTAATCCACTTGTGACAGAGTTAACCGAAACACATATCGAGCTAATTTCTCTATCACAAAAGAACTTGATCAAAGTGCAGGCGGCCCGGTGGACAAAGGGTTAACGCGTCGTCCTCACAGTTCTGATATCGAGGGTTCCATCCCAGGTCCGGACCTTTTTTTGTGGAGTTTACATATTCGCCCCGGGCTTGTGTGTGTTTTCTCCAGGTTTCCTCCCACATCCCAAAAACATGCAGGGTAGGCTGGTTGAACCCCTAGCTTCATAGAAGCTGGACAGGGTAGGTAGGGGGCAGTTGATGATCTTTTGGGCTGTGTTGATCACCCTCTGCAGGTTGGTGTTCAGTTGCTCCTTCCTGAGTACTCTAGAAAATGTAGCCTCTGCTGTGCCTATTTGACGAGCCAGCAGGGATAGGCTTCAGCACCCCCACAACCTTGTGAGGATAAACGGTACAAAAAATGAAAAAAAAAACAGGATCATAGTTTTATTCTCAATATTATTTCACTAACAAATACACTAAGCACCAAATGCCATATCCTTACCTTTCCTGCTCTCCCTCTTCATGTCCTTTGTCGTAGTCTGTGTTTCTTTTTCACTGGTTGTCTTCTTAATAGGGTGATAATTCAAGATTTTGGAACATTAGCCATTACCAGGTAGCTTAGATATCTGTGGTCCTATCCCCTATGTTTGTTTTTTATACTTGTATTATCAAACTATGAGTGTGTTATTTTTTTTGCACCCTTGAAAGTAAATCGTGTGCATCAAATTCATGTTTTCTGCCAAATTAGCATTTCTCTAACATTTCTGTAGTCCTTGATTAAAGATAATGGATGCTGGCACCAACATAAGAAAAAAAATAGAATGTTTAGCTAAATCCTAAAAGAAGAATGTTTACCATTCCCCCCTTTTTTTAAGAAATACAAAAAAAAGAAAAAGAAAAATGATTCTATAGAAAAAATCTTATTATTTTCCTTTTTCTGATAAAAGGAATAATAGATAACTACTTACTGTTTCCACCCTTTTTGGATTGGATGTGTTGCATCGTCAATTCCACCCAATAATTGAAATATTTATAAGGATAGACCGACATATTAAAAAGCCCAACAGCTACGTTGCACTTGACAAAGATGTGTTAATCTTATCTGTACGTGCACTTACATGCGCGACAAACGAGAGTCTTGTCTGCCCAGGGAGTAAACGTAGCCAGGACCGCTTTTGGACATGTGACAAAATTGATCAACATGTTCAGCACATGTGGTGGACTTTTGGGGGGGTGAAACTAAATCAGCTGGTGCTTTTATTACACGAACTCCCTCAATGTGATGAATCATCGGGGATCTCAAAAAGCGGGGGAACACTCCTAAAAACGCTAACGTTTATGAGACGTCGCTCATACACCCTCGCCTAAATAGCTCCCTAACTTGTTTTTAACAGCATGGCTATTTTGAAATCTAAAACCGGAGATTTCGCTGAGATCGGAAACTTGTCTGGACTATCCCTGAAATAAAATACAAACATCTCCACCCATCATTTTTAACGAGTGTTTAAGTAATTATATTAGATTTATAACTTTTTCAGACATGAGCAAGATGACTGTCTTAGTTTTTGACCACCCACTCGAGACTTTGTCGCATTAATGGCCTTGTTTACTTTGCCTTGCTAACATTATGTAATGTGTCTTGATGCACTCATCTTTGTCTGTAGGTTGTATAAGTGGCCTCCTTCCACTTTGGGTTTAAAAAATTTCAAAAAAATATTCACTGGGCATCAAGGCCAGACATTCTCAGACACATTTATTAAAAAAAGCCACATAAATGCAGATACTAAACAACAAAATGGAAACCTATTGGTGGAATTTCTCCTAAGCATAACACTTATGTCATGTCAATGTAAACTTGCTGAATCACAGATCAGTGTGACAGAACTGGTTCAATGCGAGTCCGCCCTTTTATAAAATAGCCTTAAACAAAACAAAACATAATTTCTGGAGACACGGTAGAAAACACACCATCCTTAATCCAAACAAATAAAGTCTTTATTCCGTTTGGAGTTTTCCAATAAATCCATTCAAGGAACTAAAATTCAATTTGTGTTTGGATAAAATGCCAGAATGCATAGCAAAAACAAAAATATCATGTTATGTTTTTGCGTGCGGATTGTCTGAGCGTGTCTTCGAACTTTTTAGTATTGTGGTTTTTCATTCCTAATGCATTCAGGTTGTTTGCTAGACAGAGTCTTGGATACAGTCCGCAAGTCAATTTAGATCAGCTTTGGCTGTCTGGAACCTTGAAGAGGATATGTGATGTAGAAAGTGCATTGATGGCTGAATAGTCTGGAAATAAGATCAGGATGACAAGAGCTATGGTTGGATTAATCATCTGTCCTTAGGGAAAGGAAATAGTTCAACTGACCGACCAACCAACCCACCATGCTCATGTAATCCTACCATATTTATTAGATTAGAACTTTATTTCATCCCGTTTTCGGGAAATTTCTTGGTTGCAGTAGCAAGACAGACACAAGACACAGAAGACATTGTAGACCTAGGTAAGAAACTGGAGCCACACACAGGAAGTCCACAAGGTGGGGACTGAGACTGAGACCGAGGTTACCACACAGTCACTTATGATCTTTTCTATTTATATTTGGGGTAATAAATCAGATCAGGGTTGCCCACTAATTGGCTAATCAGTCGAGATTGTTAGCTTCTTTTCCCTAAAACTCAGTGAAGTTAGGTCCTGAACCAGATAAGCAGAATTGTACATGGATGGACAAGAAAGACAGTCAGAAAAGGTTCAGTAATGGGATAAGGTAAAACATATTCACAAAACACATTTGGAAAAAACAAGATTAGTTCTTCTGAGTTATCAAAGTTCTAGTTGGGGAAATTAAGAAATGGATGAATGTCCTCAGGGTTAGGTCATTGCAAACCTTAACATCTCCAAATGTCAACAAATATGATCTTGGATCTTCAAAATGCTATCAAATACTACAGAAATTGAGCTTTAAAATGATGGCTGACCATAATTTAAAAAGCCAGAAAAGGTTTAATAATGAAAGCAACCCATCTAATCCTTAGAATTTGTTTCCCCGATTCATTGCTAATTGAAAAAATTAAAACAAGCCTTTTATGTTGTTCCATTATGAGTTTATTTAACACATTTCATTAAAAAATTGCCCTATTTTGTTTTGGCTTTCTTCAAGTGACCCAGAAGTTCTTCTTCTGCTGCTTCTTTATTCTGCAGCTACATTGAGGCTTGTTTCCCATTTTTCAATCAAGAAAATGTATCAAACACTGATTGGTTGATTTATTTTTGACACATGAGATGAAAAACTGAAATAAGCTTAGTTCCTGTTTTTCCTTTCCAAAATTAGAAGAAAAAACAATGCCTGAAAGGTACACTGGCCGTATTCCCTGAAAAACTGGGATTTGATTGTCAATTTTCTCGATGAAAACGAATTAATTAGAGCTGCTCTGAATGTTTGGAGCCCCTGAAAGAACACTTAAACCGACTAAATCTAAACGTAGACGTAATTAATTCCTTCTGCTCAACCTTTTTTTTCTTCCTGCATTTGGGTTGTCAAGGCACTTGCTAGCATCCTCGCCAATTTGTCACACCGAAGAACAAAGTCTTCTTTCTTCCATTGTAAAACCACGTTAGGAAAATGCTACATTTGTGATGCCCGCAGTGTTGAAAGATGTGCATTGTCAATGCCGAAAAGAATTTTCCATATTCCGATGATATGTACGTAAGTACATGCATGTGTGTGTTAGGGGTTGGTTAGCGGACACTTTGAGGACACGGTATTGTAAAATAATAGCACCGAGTAATCGAGTTACATGACGGCTGTTAGAGTGATGATAAATTACATGTAGTACAAGCGAGGAGATAGAAATGAGGTCATGTGTTGCTCTTTCTTCATCAATATGGAAAGTGGAAGACTTGCCGTAGGCTTTTGAGCTTAATAATAACTTTTAGGCAGCAGTTTCAGAGGCACATGGCAGCGATCAGGCCGGGCTCCCGATATGCAAAACGAAACGAGTTTGCGGCTCGTATTAGCCGGGCTGCGAGCCGCCCAGGTTTTCAACACTTGTAAATTGAACAGGGAGCGAAGTGAATGGACTAAGGTAACACAAAAGAAAGTTTGATGTGCGATCACTGTGACCAAAACGACTCCCAAGAATGACGCAGATTCACTAGTGTGTGAAACAACTGATTTTTAGGCGGTGGATTTCTGAGTCTCGTGACAAAACTGTGAAAAAACACCAAAGAATTATTGCGTTTCAGTGCCACTGATGTTCCTTCCATTTTAACTAGGAGGGATGGCAGCGGTTATTCAGCGAGTTAACAAAAAGAGAACAAAAACACTATTTTCACTTGGAGTGGTGACAACTTATCTTTGATGCAGCTACTTATTGTTTCCTTTAGAAGGCCCTGATTTATTGAAGAATTCATTATGAAAAGTAATTAAATCTCTTTGAATGATGATAAGTCGTTCACTTAAATATTGTTCAAACCTTCTTTTTTAGCCTATTAATTGCATTTTTTATTTCTTCATTTGTATTTCCCTTTTGTCTTGTAAAATACTTTTGTTATGTTTTAAAATGAACACTTTCATGCAGGAATTTATGATTTTATTCCTTAGTGCATTTATATAGGACACAGGTCTCAAACAATTGGCCACGGGACTAATTGTGGACGCTCCTATTCAACATCCAATTTTAGTAGTATTAGTGTTGCCTGCACCTACTTTGTGATGGGCAATTAAAAAAAACATATACACGTGTGAGTATATACAAAAAATCGACCCTTCAATTAATTCATAAATATTATGTAGAAAATTTAAACACACACACACATACACACACAATCTTATTTAAATAATGGATTTATATATATATATATATATATATATATATATATATATATATATGTGTGTGTATATGTGTATTGAAGGGTCAATTTTTTGGGGAGGGGGGGAATAAAATCAATTATTTAAATAAAATTATATATATAAAATTGACCCTTCAATTAATTCTTAAATTCTGTTATGTAGAAAATTTAAACACACACACATATATATATATAAAGATATTTAAATAATTGATTTTATTCCCCCCCCTCACAAAAAAATTGACCCTTCAATTAATTCATAAATATTATGTAGAAAATATATATACATATATAATCAATTATTTAAATAACATTCAACACTGTGCTTTGTAAATCCTTCTAAATCCGTTCTCAAACCACGCTGTCCTTTAGTTCTATCCTGACCAGATTGTTAACACACTTTTTGCGCCCTTGTCACCACCTGACAAGTATTCATCCGCTCTGTAGCCTCGTTAGCGTCCTCCCATCGGCTCTCTGTAAGGTGTCTCTGATGAAAACAAGGCCTCGTTTAATGTCATCTGCAAGCTTTCTGGGAATAAAGCAGACCCTTTTTTTCTTCTCTAACAAATGTATCTCCCTTAATCGAACTCTGCTTGTGGTACCGCCAGCACATGTGCTAACAATATGTGAGCGTCTCTTTTTGTCTTGTACTCGCTATTCGTTCCTCCCTGTCCTTGTCGCTATGTATCAGGAGCCCCTGCAAAAATAACCTATTTTGTCTTCCCTCTAATGTCTCCATGGTGACAGGAGGTTGCATTGCCAAGGTCTTATCTGTTTTGTTGCACCTTAAAGTCACCCAACACTCTCCGTATCCCATTTTATACATGTTCTGGAGTTAATTTATCTATGAGATTGTCATAATGTTTTTCCATTTCGTCATCTCGGTTTATTCTGGACTCACAGGCGATGTTGCTGTTTGTCCATGCAGCAACGATCGAGTAAAGACATTTTTTGTGGAGGTTATATCGGGTGATTTACAAGAAAATTCTAAATTAGTTTAGTCACCCGATGGTGTAGTGGTTCACTTGCCTGATTTTGGTGCAGGCAAGCGTCTGATTGATTGGTTTTGGTGTTATTCTGGCTGTGCCCAATGCAATACTCACACTTTATTTGAACATGTATATCAGACTCAAGTATCAATCATTAAGGTCTGATCAGGATCTAAATGTGGTGCTGATAGCCTCAGATAATAATTACAATCTGTCACAGCTACTTGTTAAGGCTTTCCTTTGATATTGAACAGCTTCATTTCAGCGCCGTTTGTTGATAATCAAATGCATCTGAGTTACCTTTCTGTCGACCTCAAGTGTGAGCACCCCAGGTCTAGGGTGTATAGTCCGCCTTTCTCCTGAAGTCAGCTGAGATAGGCTCCAGCACCCCGTGACTAGGATAAGCGGTGTTGAGAATGAATGAATGAATAAATTGGTGTAGATTAAGTTTAAAACACTCAACCGATTGGCCAGAATAAATCATGTGGATCAAGTTCATGTTGTTTGCTAAAGTTAAATTTAAATACACTTTTTGTAGTCCTTAATTAAAGACTGAGAACTACAGAAAAGACAGAATATCAAATTGTATATAATATATAAATAAGTGACCGATCACATAATAAAAAGAAAGTATTTAGTTTTTTTGTTTCTAATGAAGAAATGCGTTTTCCTGATCTTTAATGAAAAAATGTGAGTGAAAAAAAATTGGCATTTAATGGGTAAATAAAGTTTTATCTTCATTAAATTGAAAAAGAAACAATATACAACATAATAATGTCCCGTTTTTAATGCAAAAATACTATTTTAAATGAAAATTGAAAAATTGAAGAAATGCAATTAAAATTTAGTTGGTTCACGCCAACTGGGTTCGTGGTCTTTGATATACTGATTGGTTTGGCAACGAATCGCTCAAAACTGATTAAAATCAAAGCAATTTTTGGGGGGTGGAACGTAACTGATTGTCTTGAATGTGTACATCGTATTAAATGATTCGCTGGCTCCTGAACTGAATCGAATCATGGCAGATTTTGTAATATACGCGAATAAGAATCAATACTGTATTATAGTTAAATATATTCTTCACATATTCACTGCCATTGACAAGACCTCCAATCCATGGCAGCCCGTGAAATAAGAAATGATGCATGAAAATGTTTTCACGTTTTTCTGTACATTTTCTCACTACATTTGGCCTTAACGCAAATTCCTTGGCGAGTTCTAATTATTTCACCTGATGGCTAGCAGGCGTTAATGATCACTCCCGTATAAGTTAAGATCAAGCACGACTCCTAATGTGCCGCTCGAGGACCTCCGATTTGAGGCCTAAGAGCTTGGCGCGGTTACCCCGACAGCTTGTCCGAGCCAAGAGCGAAGCCCGGAGCAGCTGACAATCATAAGATCATACCGTTATTTATTCTATACAAATTACTTGCACATGTGGAGAGCCGCCTCGCCCTCAGGGTTAAGCTCTCGTCGGAGGGATGGAAAGCGGACAGCCTGGCTGAGTAATAGATCTACTTCCAGTTAGCCGCCGCTACGTTAGTCGCGCCGTCTCTTGCGTTATCTCCCGGCGAGGCCTTCGCATTGAGCCAAATGATTTCCAGAAGAATCACGGAGACGTTTAATGTTTGGCCCCATTCATTTGTCTGTTTCTGAGCACACCTTTAATGTCAAATTACACTCAAAGCGGGAGCGACTGGACAGATCGCGCTCACATGGCAAACAATTACATTCAATGTCATTTGGTGGGCTTTGAGCTCAAGGGGAGTCGCTGATGGATTGCGTTGTTTCCATATCAAAAGAAGGGCCTTGGCTTCAGGATCATTGCACATCAATGGTGGGTGTTGGTAGTGTGACTGATAAATGGGGAAAATGATAGGGGGAAATAGTCCTGTGGCGCTACAAGGCCACTCAAACTCAAGGTCCAGATGGCTTTCTTGTTGCTGACGCTTTGGGGGTGGGGTGCGAGAAGCTGGACAGGACTGACACGGCGAGGAGATAAAATCCGTGGCGGACGTCCGCATTCATCACGAGGCTAGTAAATGTCAATGCAGGAAGTCTTCGAGACGTGAGTCCTGGCAAAAATAGGTCATAACCTCCTGTCGCTTGAAGCATGGCTAACCGGAAAGCCGTGTTTGCCACCTTCATTTAGGCTTGGTCATATTTTGCTGTTAATAATTGGTACTCACATGGACCGTTACTGTAGCTGTTGAATGGAAAGTAAGGTTTGAGGCTGCACAATTTGGAATGTTATCATTTTGGATGACTTATTTGTTATTTATTGAGCATGTGGAAATATGCAAGATTATAACCAATGGGTTATCTCCAGCTAGTCCCTTTGGCACGTTGAATTCAACAACATAAAAGAATTGAAGTGAAGCAAGAAGTAGGGCAGCAAGACAAGCAATTCGTGTAAACAGAGAGAAAACATGTCAAGGACCGAAAGAAAATATATAAGGAAAATATCTGCCACATATAAATTGCCACATTTACATGACATTCGCCAATGTTACAGTCTACAAAAATGCATTCAATTTCATTCAAGGTTTGTGTACACATTTAACACAATCAGTTCCGTTTCACCTAAAGCTCTAAACAGTACAAAGCAATTTTAATATTTTTATGTAGTTTGTCGATGAGACATTTTAATGTTTCGCGTTTTGATTGATCTTGATTCGATAGTGCTAATCCATCCAAATCCACTAATTGTTAGACCCTACTAGCCATCTAATCCAAATTGGATTGGACACCTATCAACTTTATTTACGACAAAAGTTTGCCAAAGTCGCCCGGTAAACCCAAAATGGAGGCCTTCAGACTCACGAAAAGTGTACTTTATGCCACAAAACCTATCAAATTAACCTGATTTTTGCATGCTTGAACATCGAAGAAATAAAGATTCCAATTTATTCGATGGTTTGAAAAGTTCCCATGTAGTCCATAATTATAATATCAGTGTGTTAGAAAATCACTCCTAACAAAAAGTCTCTTGAGAAACAGGTAGACATCCGCTAATAGATGTATAAAATTGGATTGCTGCTATTCACTAGAATCCATTTTTGTTTGCAGTGCTTTCTTTTTAACAAGCATTCGGAGACATAATTTAACCGAAGATCATTTCAACTGTGCTCTCCCTCCGAATGCAATAAAACACAAAAGAGTCTAAGGAGACCAACCATGAATCCACGCTCATTTGTATCCATCTGTCTTATTGTTAAACCCGCCATCCTTTCATGCCGTTTAGCTCATTTCCTACGCGTAACGTGATTCCGGAATTCGCCCATGTAACGATCGGCGATCGGTGCTTTGATGTGTTCTTTTTGTTTGGAAATCCAGATCCATTATGAATGGACATCAGACAAACAAACACATGGCTGGCTTCCTCAGACGTCCTTGGAGCCTCGCATAGCTCCGACGGAGACAATACTTCAGCTTTCATGAAAGAGAATAACAAATTCGAGAGCGTGTCATGTGCTCTGTCTCCATCTACAAGCTTGGAATGGGTGCAGGAAATACACCGATTCCAGTTTTTGGATGTGGAGTTACTTAACTCTCTTCACAGGACATAAATCCGAGCTCATTCTAATCCTGTGATAAATTGTAAACAGTCTAACTCTCGGGTGACCCCGTCTTGTTAACGGCTTTAGAAAAATCTTCTATAATCTGAAAATGTCATTGGATTATTTTTCTTTACCTGGCGTTGTTGAATGCCAATTACAACCTTAAAAGGACAACAACACCTTTATCATATGCACCCTTTGTGGAAAAAGTCTTGTTAATCTTATTGGCTGCCGTTGATGACGTATGAATCGTCAATGGCAGGCAATACATAGAATACAGTTTAAAAACAACAAAAACATTAGTGTTATTGAGGCCATAACCAGAGCTTTAAAAAAATTGTTTAAATAGTATTTTTTTAATCAGAAATTTACATTTGACATTTGATTTATTCATAATTGATTACAATTATAACTATATTTTATATTTGGGCAGCCCGGCGACTGAGTGGTTAGCCTGTTGGCCTCACAGATCTGGGGTCCTGGGTTCAAATCCAGGTCGATCCACCTGTGTGGAGTTTGCATGTTCTTCCCGGGCCTGTGTGGGTTTTCTCCGGGTACTCCACTTTCCTCCTACATTCCAAAATCACGCATGGTAGGCTGGTTGGACAATCTAAATTGACTCTAGAGTGTGAGCGTGAATGGTTCTTTGTCTCCTCGTGCCCTACGATTGGCTGGCCACCAATTCAGGGTGTCGCCCGCCTTGTGCCAGAAGTAAGCTGGGGTAGGTTCCAGCACCACCCGCGACCCTAGTGAGGATAAAGCGGTTCAGAAAATGAATGAATGAGTGAATTATATATTTAATAAAATTAAATATATTTAGCCCGGCTGAATGGTTAGTGCGTGGGCCTCACAATTCTGAGATTGAGAGTTCGAGGAGGGTTTGAGGATAAGCCGTTCAGAAAATGAATGAATGAATAAATATATATAATTGGGACCTGGCATTCATATATGTGGATATCACATTTTTAGGTCACACAGGCCACATTTGTCAAACCAAATGTATATATTGTGGCCAACTTCACCCAAAATGTAATATTCACATATATAGACAACGTTTTTTTTTTTACAATTTTTACTATTTTACTATTCATTCCAGGTTATCCTCATGTGTGTCGTGGGGGAGCTGGAGCCTATCCCAGCTCACTATGTGCAGTAGGTGGGCTACATCCTGAATTGTTTCACAGACAACAGCAGGGCACGTGCAGACAAACAACCAATTACACACACATTCATCGTGAGAGACATTTTAAAATGGTTATTCAGCCGACCACACATTATTTTGGGGTGTGGGAGGAAACCGGAGTACGTTGAGAAAACCCACGTAGGCACAGTGAGAACATGCAAAGGCCAGTATTGATCTCAGAACTGTCAGCAGAAGTACTAACCACCTTCCCACTGTGTCACCACAAGTGTTTATCAAACAATCCTAAATAGTACCTTGCCTTATAAAGACTTAAGGAACCATCTTCCACATTAAGATGTCTGCCCGTTTTTCATATTTTTTTGTCTTTCAGTTTATTTGAGGTACTTTTTGTTAACTAGTACAGAAGAAGATAAGTCTGCCATTTGAAAGAAAAACTGACCAAAGACATTTCGCCAGCTTCAACGACTTCCCATGCAATGACGAAGATGTCGCTTTGGGTACGTTGGTATTTAAGAGTCTTTCTCTTTATATTGCACAGGCGTCCTCCGCCCTCATAAAAGTACCCAGAAGGGAATGATTACTTCCCAAGATGCGATTTCTTTTGTAAGCATGACACGCTGTTCTGTCTCATAGTCTATTGATATTGTGAGCCATCACCTTGAAGCATCCTCCCCTGCCTACCGCCTACAGCCGTTCCTGAAAAAAAAAACGTTGTCCACCCACCCATGACTAGCGTCCGGGGTCCTCTGTGACATTGCCGTCCGTGCCTGTAGTTTCCCTCCTGTTGCAACATCAGGAATGCGTTTCCATCCAACATGGGAGCTTTTTCGCTGTGTTCGTGCATTTTTCAGCAGGCCAATTTTTTCTCCGATTGTGAAACGTCGAGGATCTAATAAATCAGGAAATTTTTGCGCAGATACTATTAGCGGTACAAAGCGTGGGCTTTTGGGAAAGAATTTTTCAAAAGATTTATGAGGTCAATCATGAGAAATAGTTTTATTTTCTATTTTGTGGTCATATCCTTTGGAAAAAAAAGAAACGGTCCAAGACGCAGGTTTTCATTAAAAATCAGACGTATGATTCAAGTCTCAAAACCAGTTCCATCTCTGGAGTCTTATCTTGGTTTGTGTATCTATTGTAACACATCCAACCTGGTCATAAAGTACGGTAATGACCGAGCGTCCTAGCAAAGGATGTTTGCGATGTTTACAGCCGCAGAGAAATGGTATGAAACAAAAAAAAAAGCATGCGAGGAACTTGACAGTCGTCCAGTGACTCGACAAATTTCTATTAAGTCATTCCAGTTATCATTGAGATTGAAAACATTGGACCATTGTGGCTTTTCGACTCCACGACCACAAACATCTCGCAATGGCTGCCGTTCAAAATCAATTGGTTTCTGGCTGTAAGAACCGATGGGCGTAGAAATCCATTAATTGGTCATTAAGATGTCAGTTGCTTGTGTTGGATGGATTTTGGATGAACTGTCATGAAGTAGTCGAGGGAAAGTGGGAGGAACTGCCTGACCGCAATCAGTAGAGGCGCTGTTGATTCACTCAGAAATTTTTGGCTGTCAAAATAATGCTAAAACGGTGCTACCAAAAGCATAAAAAGTAGATCTATTTTAACAGCATTTTATAGTTCTGTTGATATGGTTGGATAAATGAGTGAAGGAATTCCAAGACATTTAAAAAAAATGATTCTGGCAAACTTAGATGTGAAAGGGATCAAACTTAAAGACATTATCAGGCTTAAAAGGGAATAAATCAACCAGCAGACACATTTTCATAACCGCACACTGTAAAGGACTCTAATGCATCAAAACCAATATCTATACATTTTACATAGGCTTTGCAACAACCAAAGCCAAACATTTATTTTCAGTGTATTTTGGGCCTTCATCCATCATCCTCTCTTGTAAGGATTGGTGGAGGAATGCCTTGGCGTGACGGCTACAAACCTCATGAGTTAAAACATGACAAATCAAAAAAAAAGTCCAACGATGGCTGCTGCGAACTCGCCAGAGTTTTTATTTGATTATTGTGCCGTCTCCAGGACTCCACCGACAAACACACACACACACACACACGTGCTAGGTGATATCTATCATTCAGTAAGTATTTGTGGAAAGAAAGATGAGATATCCCCAGCAGGAAAGCTCACTTGAGCAGACAATTCATGGACCTTTATTTTCCCACCATGGGCTGCATCCCAAAATGCGTCGGTGTTGTTTAGCAGGAAAGGACGCCGAGTTTGGTTTCCAACAATGCAATGAGACTCTGGTGGTTATTCACACTCACAACTTAATTTGAAGTAGTGACCTGCTTTACACCAACTAAAATATGAAAAGAAATATGTATTTAACATTGAGGTGAGGGTCCATCTTTTATGATGTATTCAATGCAGCTACTTGTCTCAGACCAAAAAAAAAAGATTTCAACACGTATCCTGAAGAGGAAATTCAATTTAACTCAAGTTCGTGCCATTCACATTGTTCATGTTGAGATTTAAATTCATGCTTTTCATGCAGTAATAGGAACGCTTCGAATGCCCTGAAACCAAGCACCCAGTTCGGTGGATTATCCCCGCTTGAAACCATAATGTTTCTATCAAGATGGATGTGCGCCCTACAAATCTAAGCCATAAAAAATCTTTAGAATTTTAAAAATGAACGTAAAAAGAAGAAAACAGTACCTGGATTTTAACTATAGGTCCGGATGCCCAATTCAACAACCGCATTTTATGGAATATTAACGAACCGCTACTTTTGTATCTTGCTTTGAACACTGCGAGTTTTAATATAGTTTGCTTCCTCCCATCAGCTGTCAGGCTCTTTAACATGAATGTTAAGACATATATATATATATATATATATATATATATATATATATATATATATATATATATTAAGACATATATATATATATATATATATATATATATATATTTATATATATATATATTTATATAAATATATGTATATATATATGTATATGTGTATATATATATTTATATGTGTATATATATATATATATATATATATATATATATATATATATATATATATATATATATATATATATACACTCTATACTTAGTGTGTATTTAGTTTTATTTTGTAACCTTATTCAATGTAAGTGATGCAAATCCAACTTGATTGTGCACATCACAATAATGACTTATTGGGCATCCCTGCAGGCAAATTTTAACATTCTATAATTCAAATTTAGAACATTTGGAAAGTGATACTTTTTAGTCAAAGGCAGCAGTGATTAAGTGTGTCTTAACCAATGTTCCCTCTAAGCTGCGCGTGTGCGCAATTGCGCACTACTCTCGTCTTCTCCGCGCAGCAGCAATCATATGGTGCGCACAAAATAAAATCCAAACTTTTTTCCCTCATTCCTCATGATGGCGCTGTTCATGCGGCAGCCAGTGGCAGTAGCAAGTCATTTGAACGAGAATGAGAAGTGAGAAGGACAGATGTGTAAAATAAGGTAAAATTTAAGTCGGATTTGTGCATATTCTAATGGCATTTATGAAGATGTTTTATTCATAGATATTTTTTCATGCATTTTCTGAACCACTTTATCGCTCGTGGGGGTACTGGAGCCTATCCCTGCTGACTTTGGGGCGGGGGCAGGGGACACCCTGTATCGGTGGCCAGCCGATCGCAGGGCACAATGAGACGGACAGCCATGCACACTCAGACCCATACCTAGGGGCAATTTTAGAGTGTCCAATCAGCCTACAATGCATCTTTTTGGGATGTGGTAGGAAAACGGAGTACTCAGAGAAAACCCACGTAGGCCCAGGGAGAATATGCAAATTCAACACAGTTGGACCGACCTGGATTTGAACCCAGGACCCCAGAGCTGTGAGGCCGACGCGCGAACCACTCATCCGCCGGGCCGCCCATTCATAGATATTAATAATTACATTTTATTCTGACTAAATCATTTATGTGTAGTAGACATGCACCTGCTTATGGCACGTGTGATACTGGTGTGTGCCCTTAGCGAGTAATGATGATGTTGCTCACACTGGTACTCAGTGTGCTCAGGGAGGTTGTTTTTCTGCCCAGACAAACAAAAAATTAGAGGGAACATTGGTCTTAACCCAAACTTAAAATAACACAAACATGATGTTTTCTGAGAATTTGTTCCAGATATTAGGGCAAAGTAACTGAACATTGATCCTGCCATTTTGGTTCTAACTGAAAGTGTACAGAGAAGGTCTGCAAATCTGATTGGTTTATTCTGGTTGTACTCTCATATCACCTGACTGCAATCAACTGATTACACATTGAAGACACCAGATTGGTGAATGTTTGTTGTTTGGTTTGGTTTGAATGAACTCATTCAACTTTGTTTTGGTAGAATCTAAAGGCATATTCATGTTTGGTCCAGATCAAACCTAAAAAGGTAGCTTTTTGTGTTAAAGTGACCAAAGAGTAATTTGTGATTCAAGATAGGACCTTCCTTGTCTCTCTACTGGTGAGTTCCTGATTCTTCACATAGTTGTTTCTTGAGTTTTTCTCAGTATGGCTAACATACTAATTTGAAATTGTGGGTTTATTATTGGGGTAGGTATGTCATTAGATTTATGATTTGTCTGCATATTGTAAAGAATTGGGTTCTCATGTTGAGGTATTATTTAAATATTATTGTTGCTCTGTGTGAGTTATATGAAAAAGAGATAGGGTGATAATGCTGAAGAGTTGCACTTGTTTTTGTTTGGTTTGGGGTTCTAGTGTCATTTTAATGACTTAATAATTGTCTTATTTTTTTTCCTTATTTTTGGGTATTTCTAACATCTTTCATACAACATTTTGATCATTTTTAAAGGGTTTAGTTGTTAGTTTTTTTCTGGATCGTGGAATAAATTAGAGAATTTACATATAAAGTAGTACTGCTCTGAAATGAATGCTGTAACCAATTAATTTCACAAGTTGAGGTACAACTGTATGGACTTCCCTGGTCTGAATCCACTTTTTAGCACTTCCTCCCATGATGCAAAGTTGCAAATCCCAAGTTCAGTAAATGCCCTGTGATTGATTGTCTGGCTACCAGTCCACTGTGCAGTTGCAATTTGGCCCAAGTCAGCTTGGAATAGGCTCCAGGTTCCTGCAACCCTGAACAGGATGGTTGGTTCTTAGACATGACCCAGGCCTATCATATTTCCAGAAATGTATTTCAATTATAAATATACAAATATATGGATACACTAACTTTGGAAATGAGATAAATCTGCTCTTAATTACTTTGCAAGGTTCATTTACACATCGACAGATTAAATTTGACTGATGACTTTTCCAATTTTCCAGATTGTATCAGTGGTGAAACAGAGGCAAGATTGTGGTGAAGTCTGAAGTTTAACACCTGACACTCATCCTCTTCTCCCGCTGTGATGAAATTGTCGCTATCCAAGTTTGCACAAGTACGTATTTCATAATTTCCCACCAGACACTGGCACCGACATTCTTCGTGAGCACTGTGTGTAAAGAACGAGCAAGTAAATGATGGCTCTATTTCTACGTCTCTGATCTGAATCCACGTTCAAATATGTCGGTTTCTTCAGAGTTATTTGGTCTGGAACACGATCGGATATCCTTTGATCGGATTCAGGTTTTTCAAAAGTTCTATTGCATCTCTAATGTGCCTATTTGGATGCTATAGTGCACATGTGTCAAAGTGGCGGCCTGGGGGCCAAATCTGGCCCGCCGCATCATTTTGTGTGGCCCGGGAAAGTAAATCTTGAGTGCCGACTTTCTGTTTTAGGATCAAATTAAAATGAAGAGTATAGATGTATATTACATTTCTTGATTTTCCCCCTTTTAAATCAATAATTGTAATTGTTTAATCAATTTTTTTCGGTGTTTTTAGTTCAAAAATCATTTTGTAAAATCTAAAAATATATTTAAAAAGCTAAAATAAACATTGTTTTAGACCTTTAAAAAACAGAATATTCAGGGCTTTTAATCCATTTATAAAAATAAAAAAAATCTAAATATTATATCTAAAATGGTCCGGCCCAGATGAAATCGAGTTGACGTTAACGCGGCCCGCGAACCAACCAGTCTGACACCCCTGCTCTATTTCTATAATTGAAAGAAATGAATGTGCTTTGTTCCGCTATGTGAGTTGGGATAGACCCCAACTTTCCCGCAACCCTGCGAAAATAAAGCTATATTCATCCGGATGAATATAGCTTTATTTTTCAGAAAATGCGGAATTGACGATCCTGCTATGATTGACACTTCAAGAGGTATTTGAACAAAGACAAAGAGACGTGGAGCCAAAGCGGCATTATAGTGAGTTAAAATCCATAGGAAATTGTTATGCTTCCACATTCTGTCAGTAAGGTCTTTATTCACCAAAAGAGCGATTCGATGGGAAATTTGTTTTTTTGGTCCATGCATGTAAACGTGTCCTTACAAGCCAAACACATTCGGTGAAGTGGAGCTAGGAATGCAGAAGCACGCTAGCTACCAGGGCATGCTTACTTTAATCAGAAGCAGACAGAGCAACTCTTAGCCGCCATTGTTTTACACCAAACTACGGCCCCATTTGAGTGTGGGAAGAGTGAGGTTAGGTTTCTCTTCCAAGCTCGAGGATGGTAGGGGCGCTCTCTCGCAGCATCCAGGGTACAGATAAGCTATATGGCCTTGTCTCTCTCCACAAGTTATCAAAAAAGAAAAAACAACAACCTTTGTTTAGTCTTAAGAAAACACACAATAACTTGACAAAACTCCAGATCTTAAAGAGGGTAAATGAATATATTGAATTCATGAAGAACTGTAGTTTTGTTTTGTTGGACAAATCTTGCAAGTGATCAATTGTTTTTTTGTTTTTGTTTTTTGCTTCTACCCGGAACGTTTAGGATTCCCGTTCCCATTCTACTGTCTGTCATTCCTGCTTTTTTCACATGAGTGTGCCTGGATCGCCACAGATCCTGTGTTTTGGTTTTTATTAAGCCCCCCTCCCCAAGCCCCCCAACACACACTTTGCTAAGGGTTTATCAAATAAAAAGGCAATTCCTCGCGACGTCTGCCGGAAGGAACTTCTGGTATCTGACATTGGAAAGACTTTTTTTGGCGGGGTACGTAATAATCTTGTTTGAGGAGCACGCGAGTGTATGTATGCAGAGCTTTTACCCTTTTCAGATGTAACTATTTATTTGTATAATAGGACTATCGAAACTTGATTCCTTGCCGCCGCGTCGAAACAAACGCAATCAGGTTGTTTGTACGTAGCAAGGACCCAGCAGGGAAACTTTACGTGTCGCCGTGGCGATGTTCTCTGCCCGCTTCAAATGCGGACGGCCAGCCCACGCCGTTCGGAACCGCGTTGCATTTAAAAGCTTCCTCCGGCCGTCCACGTCGAGCGCCGCGTGAGGGACACGTGCCATTTTGCTTTGAATTTGAGTTTTGAATCATTAAAAAAAAAAATGAGGGTTTGTTCTCACAAGCATTTATTCACTAGATCCTTACACAAAAATTTGTGTAACATACAACAAATTTGTGTTACATCTTGTGTAGAAACCAACTACAAAACAAATTAGGGCTCGGTACCAAAAATTTGGATTGTTAGAGTTGGTTTTTTAACACTCGTCCGAGGACTATGCAGGAAGGCTTCACTGTCTGTGCTCCCCCCTGTGGAAAGAGTTGGAAATGAAGACGTTTTCGAGTTGGTACCATGTCGTTATTTCCGTTTTTAATCACTTTAATTCTATGAAAAGTATGTCCTGGTTTTATATACTAGGTATATTTAAAAAAATGTGTAACTATATTAAACAATATATATATATATTGTTGATCGCTTTTATGTTACACATTTAGGATGAGCATTACTATTCCTAATAAGCAAATATATTGATTAATATAGTAAGCATGTTTATTATAAGGCTTTATATTCCCAAATAAGCATTGCAAACACATTTATAATAATGATTACTCCAACATTCCCCCCTATACAGTGGTACCTCGTCATACGACCGTTCGTCATATGGAATGCTCGTCTTACGGGGGAAATTTCGATCGAATAATTCGCCCGTGATGCGGTCAAAGTTTCGTGATGCGACCAAGCCAGGTTGCCATGGCATTTTTTTTGGCATATCTTTCGTGTATAACAATATTTACGAGCACCGGATGAGCTATTCAGACCAGGAAACGCACAACGCGCATGCGCGGTGAAAAGAGGGCTTTCTGGGTAATGAAGTATACTCGTGCTCGCAAAAGTATCCCCGGTAGCAACTCTATCATAGGCGCCGTTCGATGGGACGCGAACACAGATGCTACAAGCTAAAAGGAGCCGCTAGCCAGCGCCCCTGTAGCTCCCATGAGAAATCCGACTCGGATCGCTGCCGCCTGTGCGACGAGGAAACAGAGTCGTCTGAACACTTATGGCTCCGCTGTCCGGCCTTAATGACCGAACGCTACCATCGCGGCTTGGGCAACTCCCTGGATGAACTTATCCGTGTTCCAGTGGCAGCCCTAGCGCTGCTGAGGGTAATCCTCAGGCGCCTGAGGTGAAAAAGAAGAAGAAGAAGAAGAAGAAGAAGATGAGCAGCGGGGCGATCGCTGATAAGACTGCTTGCTGCTCGTTGGCAAGTGGTCGTGCGTTCTCCGATTGTGAGGACATTTGTGTGCATCATTTTCGGAATATTTTGAAGGGAATAGTACGACAGCAAACAGCCCATCGATAGCGAACGTGAGGGTGGAGTGTTTGTTCTGTTTACGAGTGCGTTGTGTGGAGGAAAAAAAAAAACGAAGCCCCTCTCCCCTCGGCGAAATCCGGCCAATTTTAGTTAGATTAAACACTATTTCTATTAAACCACTCGTTATTTATTACTTTGTCAATATATGGCGAATTATAAGAAATAAAACATTTTTTTTCAATCCAATATCCTGTTTCTGGTGTTTTTTTCAGAGAGTTGGAACGAATTAAATTGTTTCCCATTCATTTCAATGGGAAACTTTACCTCGAGTTACGAGTAACTTGTCATACGAGCTCAGTCCCGGAACGGATTAAGCTCGTATCTCGAGGTACCACTGTATTATAAATTTGCACATGATTTTCATTTTATAAAACTTCCTTTCGGCTTTATTCCATTAATTCATTTTATGGCAAAAATAAAAATGGGGAGGAAATGTCCGTTGGCTGTTTTAATTGAAAAGCCACGCTGAAACTCGCAAGCAGAAACCACTCCCCTGTCCTCCGCTTGCTACTAGGACTCAGCATTGGAGTTAAAAAAATATATTTTTTACATAAATATTTTGTAGTTTTTCGTTTATCGCGGTCATGTCTGGTCTACATTAACCGTGATAAGTGAGGGATTACCTAAGAACAAATAGGTCATTTTGTTACCTGAAAGGGTCAAAAAGGGGTCCAGACTGCAGTGAGTAGCCCGGCGTGGAGCGGCAAGATCCCGTTCCCCTCCACGAGGAAAGTCCTTTACACCGTGGCGCTTTTCAAAACACTCAAAGACACTTTACAGCCTTTCGCTCTGCACAAGAGGGCGCCGAGCTAATCTGGTAGCCACAGCTGCCTCGGGGCAGTCTAACAGAAGCGAGGCCATCGAGATTTCAGCTCTTGAATATTTTTTTTCCATTCATTTCCAATCGTTAGGGACCGGTTTCTCTCGTGTGCGGTCAATTGGTCGCCGGTCTTTTGGTCGCTGGTCTTTTGGTCGCCCCGACCGCGACAACGGGCGACCAAAAGACTGACGACCAAAAGACTGACGACCAAAAGACTGACGACCAAAAGACCGACGACAAAACAAGGTAAAACAAGACGGTCTACGCATCAATAAAAGCCAACGATGGCCATGAGCAGTTTCACTGAGTGTATAAGAGTTTGTATGTACATGCGGTGTCCCTTTAAGAAGCTACGTACGTCAGTCAGCGTCTTAGCAAGTTCTCCAACAAAACACAATAAAAGTCCGGGAAATTTGGAGCTTTTCTTTAGCCTAATAATTACTAGGGCATTAAGTATGACTAAATAGTCATTGGCAGTTTGTATTTGGGGAATTTAAGCAACGATTTAAATGGTAATTATCACTTACCTTCCGGGCGACCAAAAGACCGTACATATATACATACATGCACATAGATGTACACACATAGATGTTGATAGCAAATCAACAAAGGAACAAATGGATTGGACATCTACTAACGTTAAACTCATTTAAATTCACAGCCGAAGGGTAAATAGAGCCACATGATTTGGCGTCTAATGGAAAGAGTTAAAAGTACATGATTTTAGCTATCTTCAATGTCATTGAGAACAAGAAAAAATCCATTAGAATTTGATTTTAGCAGGAAACATGAATTGGATGCACGTTTTCTTCATTCTCTTAGTTTTGCGGGCTACACAAAAGGATGTGCCGGGTTTGACCTAGCCCCCAACCTTGAATTTGACACCCATGCCCACAGAATCAGGAAGTGGAGAGTGTGTTTGATGTTGACCTATCTGCCATCAACATTAACCAGACACATCAGACATCGGTGCTATTCTTAGCGGTTGATGCGGGTCAGCGCCGGGGAACAAATCATGCAGCAGTTTTTCGTCACCACGCTGATTGCTTCTTGAATTATGGATGGCCAATTCATGGTTCCGCTCTGATGAAAATTGTTGTTTCATATAGGTGCAAGATAAAAGTCACTTAAGCTAAATTTACTCTTTTTGACCCTATTCACATCCAGAAATAAAACAAGGATATCCTGTTTGGGATCAGGCCTGTTCTAGAACTGGATAAACAAATCAGTGAGAGTCTGTCAATGAATGTATTATACGTCTTTTCAATTCTGATAAATTATCTGCAAACAGATACTTGTTCATTGGGTTTCTCAGTTGTGGTAAAGCAAAATTATTGCGTGAAGTTATAAAAATGTTTTTATGGTGCTACACATCTGCTTAGGCTCAATGCGTCATATGTCTCTTGATGACAGTGATCAAAAATTCATGTACCACTTGGCGCAATGATCAAAACCTGTGACGTTAAGTGGTTTGTCTCGAAGTCATTAAATTTATTAGCTATTTACTCATTGGCTGCAATTGATGGCGATACATGCAATCCTTCTTTTGAGTGCTGACAGCAATCAAAAGGCAATCCATTAAGAAGTGGTTTATTTTATCATTCGTGGGAATTTTTAGTTCTTTATTATGGAAGCGACGTAAAAATACCCCCAAATCAGGAGAAAAAAAGGCGGAATATCAACAGGAAGTGATGCAGAAATGCCCCAAGATCAACAGGAAGTGACCTGTTATCCACAGGACGTGAGCCAGAATGGACAGCAAGTGACCTTGAAATGATCGCAAATCAACAGTAAATGCCCAAAAAAATCCATAGAAAGCGAGGTGGAATTGAGCCAAAATCAACAAAGTGACCAAGGGGTCAAATACCCCGAAAGTGGACACTAAGTTTCTGGTAACCTTCTATAGTGCCACTATGGAGAGCATCCTGGCATACTGCATTACAGTGTGGTACGCTGGAAGCACGGCAGTAGACAGAAAGGCCATGCAGAGAGTGATCAACACCGCCCAGAAGATCATTGGCTGCTCTCTGCCGTCACTGGATGACATTGCCAGCCCTCGCTACCTCAGCAGAACATTGTCAGGGACCCATACCACCCTGGTCACAACCTGTTCCAGCTGCTGCCCTCTGGCAGATGCTAAAGGTCTCACAAAGCACGGACAAATAGACTTGAGGACAGTTTTTTTTTCCCCACAGCCATCAGGACTCTGAACTTGCGTTAGCATGACACACAATCCCTTCTTTGCATTAACTTGGGGGTGTGCAATAACAATGTGCAATATCTTAGTTTGTGCAATATTTTAGAATTTACCTTGCCAGGATGTGACTCTTTATATTTTTATATTACTTATGTTTTTATACTGGGAAAACGCACTTTGTGGAGTAGCACCACCAATTTTGTTATACGCATCTGTGTATGATGACAATAAAGGCTTTTGATTTGATTTTGATTTGAAGCGACCTCCAAACCCCCCAAAATCTCTAATCACTGTAATTGACAGTTATATGGATCCATAGACAGTGATAAAAAGCTATCAGCCAGCCCCAAATGGACGAATATCCTCGTCATTGGCAGCAATGAGTAACTTTGTATTAAAAAAAACATTAAAATTGTAAGAATGCTGTTGATGATTTCCTTAGTTTCATGTGTTATTAATGTTAATGCATGGTCAATGTAGAAACAACTCATTTTAGAGCACCTCTGCTTCGTTTATTACTGTCAATGGCAGCCAATGAGTTAAGTGAGCAGATCACAGCAATAAAATAACAAAAAAAAGTACATGTGGTTAGTCACTTTTTTCCTCAAACAAGGCATTTTTCATATTTCTTGACATTTTCATCTCCTTGTCATCATAAATAACTATATTTGGCACACTCTTATCTAGATAGTCATGCACCTGCAAACTTGAGTAACATTATATGCGTTAATGAGGCTCAGTTTTCCCACGTAGCCGGTCATCCTGTTGCGCTCGCTTACATGGATTTTGTGCAGTCCAAAGACATAAATCACCACGTAAAAGCATTTGAAAGTCAATCCGGCGAGCCACTAAAACGATGACGGTAAAATATCGTCGGAGCTGCAAAGGAATCTGCAAAGCATTAAAGCTGGCTCGGAGGCTGGGATGAAAGACGTTGGCCTCGTATTGAAAGAACTGCCAGGGAGGTGAAGGATTCTTCTCGGGAGAAATCAAAACCACTCTTTGGCCTCTGGCACGCTGACAGTAACTCACCAGGCCGTCAATCCCTTTTAATCAAATTACTGAGATCTATTTTAAAAAACGAGATGACATAAATCTGAGCGATGGCTTCTTCACGCCCTACCAGGGCTGCTTTTAATCTCATTGTCTTCGTACCGTCGCTTTATTTACTGCGAACGCGGTGCTCGGAGGCGTTGCGGTGGAGACGAGGGGGAAAATTGGCAAGTCAAGTCATTAGAGAGGAAACGCGTGTAGTTCAGCGCTAATTAAATTAATTAAGCAGTCATTTCCCCTACATGAGCTACGTGTATGCGAAAGGAATGGTGCGGTTTCGCAGAAATGATTGCACTTGTGCTCAAATTCTCTGGTGTGGAGCCATCAAATGTCAATCAAGAAGACCAAACGCCTAGTGGACAAATGCGGTCAGTGTTGGTACATTTCCGACATCAGGGTGGCCTTTGACGCCAATAGATGTCCAAAAAATGGATTGTAAATATGGAGGTGAAAATTGTGGATCAGGGGGCGTTTTATACGGGAGAAATTGTTAAATTCAACGATTTTAAGCGGGCGGCTTATACGTTATAACAAGGGTGTCAGACTTGGGTTGGTTCGCGGGCCGCTTTAACGTCAACTTGATTTCACGTGGGCCGGACCATTTTAGATCTAATATTTAGAATTTTTTTTTAATAAATGGATTAAAAGAACTGGATTAAAATCCCTGAATATTCAGTTTTTTATAGATCTAAAGCAATGTTTATTTTAGCTTTTTTAATATATATTTTTAGATTTTACAAAATGATTTTTGAACTAAAAACACAAAAAATTGATTAAAAAAGTACAATTATTGATTTAAAAGCGGGAACATCAGGAAATTTAATATAAATCTATACTCTTCATTTTAATTTGATACTAAAACAGAAAGTCGGCACTCATGATTTACTTTACCGGGCCACACAAAATGATGCGGCGGGCCAGATTTGGCCCCTGGGCCGCCACTTTGACACACACATGTGCGTTATAACATGCAAGAAAATACGGTAAATGATTATCCTTCAGTTTTATACAGGAAAAATTGTAAAATTCAATGATTTTAAGGTAATTTTAAGGGTACAGCTTATACGTGGAGGTGGCTAATATGCAAGAAAATACAGTAAATGATTATTCTTCAGTTTTATACAGAAGAAATCGAAAAATTCCACGTTTTTAAGACAATTTTAAGGGTACGGCTTATACGTGGAGGCGGCTAATATGCGAGAAAATACGCTAAATGATTATGCTTCGGTGCCATTGACTGCGCTAAATGTTCAACATTTCTGACAAACCTAGTCAAAATGGATTAGATGTCTTGTAAATTGTACACTTAAAAAAAGAATGACAGAGTCTGTGTGCCTTTTCAGACTTCTGGAGACTGGATGGATGAATCGGTGGCTTTTGGATGGAAAGACAGAGAGACAGAGGCAGGTAGGCTTACAGATTTGATGTTTATTAGCAAACTGGCTTCGGGAAATACATTTCGCAATTAAAAAAACTAAGCTAGAAAAGAAAGTCTGAAATTGAACTTATGACTTTGCCAGCAGAAATAGTACTACTTTGTTTTTTGGGGGATGTCTTGCAAAGTGTAACTGGCTTGTAGGTGTATTCTTTCCAACATATTCAAAGGAAATTGGCAAAATTTGCTTAAAATTGGGGGTTCCACCTAACATACCCACTTCCTATGTATTATCAAGCCTGGTTTCCTGAGTCTTTATTTTTTATTTTTCAAGGTCTTGTTTATAACTAACTAAATTCCTGCTAGATTTCCTTTTTCTGGTATCTTAAAATATTTTTTGTGCTTAGACATTCAATGGAAGTTTTGTTCGACAAATACCATCACACAAAGTTTTTAAAAAATCATTTTCTGTGGGTGGCCCAGTGAGTGAGTGGTTAGCGCGTCAGTCTCACAGTTCTGAGGTCTTAGGTTCGACTCAAGGTTGTGTAGAGCTTGCATTTTCTCCCCGGGACTTTGTGGGTTATTTCTGGGTACTTTGGTTTCCTCCCACATTCTAAAAACTTGCATGGTAGGCTAGTTGGACACTGTAAATTGCGCTGGGGCGTTTTTGTTGTTGAATGTGATGTAATCGATTAGTAAATGAATGCATGGTTGAGTTTTTCAACGGGCCCTGCGATTGGCTGGTAGCCGATTCAGGGTTTTCCATGCCTTCTGCATGTGGTTATTGGCAATAGGCCACTCGCGACCCTCGTGAGGATGAGCAGTTCAGGTAATTAGAAGATGAGTAATCATGGAGAAAACTTCATTATAAGGCAGTATTTTCATGAAGTGACCATTGTAAGTGGTGGTAAAAGTTTTATCTATTCTTAGACTATCTCATGTTTGCTGGCAATTCTCGAAATGTCATTATCTGGGCAATCTAGGCTGTTTTGAACTTTTATTCTTCTTCTTCTACGTCTGCGATTCACTTCACCGTTCAGCCGTTATGTACAGAAAATGATAACGGAGGTCTGAACCTCTACACAAAGGAATCCGATAAGGCAAAAAATTGAATTTGTGCTTTAAGAATTGCAGTTTGATTGTAATCTTTAGTTAGAGTTGTATTGGTTTTGCGATCTTTGACTTTGTAGGTTTGTGAATAGTGTCAAAATTGCTTTTTTAGTAGGCTATTCCATGACAATTACCCAATGCTACTTGAACTCTTAACATCAATTTCATTAAAACTCAATGCCAGAAACATGTTTTAACATCTTTTTCATATTTTAATTTTGAAGGCTGTAGAAATGGAGAGTGCCTGTAATACATTTAAAGCAAGTACTACTCCAAGTTGTACTTGTTCTCATTTTCTTGACTTTTCAAGAGGTCTATAAACATTTTCTATTCGTCTCAGTAGTACATATTGCAATATTTGTTTAGCTCTGAATTTCTTGGTTGCTTGGTGCCCTTAACTCCTTCACGCCTATTGACAATCATAGAAATGACATTTTCACTGACATTGATGGCGATGGATGTCCAATGGAATTTGATTGTGGTTGACTATTGACTCCCAGTCAACTGCCATAAACGACAGCCAATTTATTACTAGTATTATTCCACTACAATCGGACATCAAATCTGTTTTCTTATCCATTTTCCAGCTCTACATTTTTAAGGATCTACATTTGATTTAATGCATCAATAATGTGATATGTTCATACTTATGAAGCAATCAAGCGGAGAAGAGAGATAAATCTCCAAACTCAAGCGGTGACGCTTCCTGGGACGACGGGGTTATTTTTATGTTCCCCATGAATGAGTCGGAACACATGTCAATCCATTTAGCGTTCCACCTGCACAGCGTGAACACACAAACAGAAAGCCAAGCGAGGGGAACATCCCATCATAAATTCCGTTGCACCATTTTCATCCACTTTTATAAACATAAACGGTTCCGTTTGCATGGAGGTGTTGAGTGTTTCTGAGATTTAGGTGAGCTAGGGGAAGGCCTTGGCGGTTCCGAGTGGGCCACTGTGACCATGCATGCCCCGTAATTCACTTTATGACACACGGGAGGTGCAAAACATGTAAAAAATAGAATAAAAAAATAGGACGGGCCATTTCTTGGAGCCAAATTTTGAGAGCCGGAGGCCCCAAGCACCACCCAGTCGTTAGGATGAATGACATTATCAGCTAATTATCTGATACTTTTGGAGAATCTGCTTTTCATCATGTGTGACATAAAAGTGGCTCATAGTTTAAAGGCACACATGAATCTAGTTACAGATATAGATCAGGGTTAGGGTCCTCCAAGCTACTGTTATACACGCAAAGGGTATTATTTTTAACTCACTAACTGCCATTGACAGCAAGAGACATCCATTTACTGCCAACCCTCTCAATCCAATGAATTAACCTTATTAACACATTTTGAATTTATTGTAGAGAATGCTTACACTGGTGGTTATCAATGTGTGGCATGAGTACAAGCAGTGGTTCCTGGGATCCTTTTAGTGGTATGTGAAAGATTGACTGACTAAAATGTTCAAGTAATTCTTTTCAAATCCACTACAGTGCAGTTATCAAGTACAGTTCAGCATTTGGGACTTTTGGTTTCAGAAACCACACCTGAATCTATCCATCCATTTTGTGCAGTAGTTTTTGATCAACAATCTTCATCCTTATAAAGTTTAAGGACACTTGGTTAAAGAATCCATGGGAATAAATTTTGTGAAATGATTGACCGCTGATATGGTAGACTGCCATACTACCGTTTTATTTCTTTTTTTCCTACCCATTTTAAAAGCAATTTTAATGAACGTTGTCCAATAAATAGTACCTGTGACAGGACAATTATAAAAATAACTAATCATATTGCACCTCGTCATAAGTGTTTGAGGTGCGTTGACAGAACGTGGCGGCCCGGCGTCTGTGTGGTTAGCGCATCGGGCTCACATTTTGCGTGGGTTTTCTCCGTGTGCTCCGGTTTCCTCCCACATCCCAAAAATATGCAGGGTAGGCTGATTGAAATCTCTAAACCGTCCCTAGGTATGAGTGTGGGCGTGAATGGTTGCCCGTCTCCTTGTGCCCTGCGATTGGCTGCCCATCGATCCAGGGTGTCCAGTCCCGTGCCCAAAAGTCAGCTAGGATAGGCTCCAGCACCCCTTGCGACCCTTGTGAGGATATGCGGTTTAGAAAATGAAATTGACATAACATGGAAGTGTGAATATATTTTTTGATTGACACTGAAGAGGATTGGGTTACAGTAAATTAATGTGAAGATCATCACAGCATTAATCAATTTTTCGCACTTGGGTTTAGTAGTTATTGATGTTATTTTGCCATAGATGAAAACCGGGAAGACGTGCAACTGGATTACTTTATTGATTATGTAGTGTGAAGTTGAAATTTAAATAGAAACTGCATAAGCATGATAAAAATAATAATTCCAGATTGTTTTTTGGGGCGGCTAAAAGGCAGCATGGTTACTCATTAGTTACCATTGACAGGAATCAAACCAGGAATCGTTCATTCGCTGCGAGATCTCCCAGTTAAACTGTATTGGGCGTCTATCGGCGTCAATGGCAGTGAATGAGTAGTTAACTGGGGGGAATCCATCCGGTCCAGCTTCCTTAAAATGAAGTTTTGCTTTGAAATGTGATCATTATTAAAATGATGCCTGGAAAAGGCACATTGTGTAAATAGAACTTTGATTTCAGCTCCTTTGAACACATGCACTGTCAAAATCATTCAAAGCAAATGAAGCCCTTGCTTTGACAAATCCGAATAATGTTTAAAGATTGGAAAGTGTGGCTCTAACAAGAAACCGAATCCTTTGCAGTCACTTTGCGGGGACTCCAATCACTTGCTCACATCCATTTTTGGATGCGAATAAGAAGTTTACAGCGGCATGACTCACTAAAAGATTACTATTTATGGTCTTGGGGGTTAAGTGCGCAAAATTTAACTGTTGAATGACTCACACGTTTTTTATTTTTCGACTCTTTTCTTTTTGCTGAAATCTTCCTAAATGATGGAGTGCTAGCGAGCTGTCGCTGGCAAACACCAGAAACGTCCACACTCTCACTGTGTTTGACATCATGTTTGTTTTTAATGAGAACCACATGCACACTCCATCGGCATTCATCTTCATACCAGCATTAAAAAAAAACGCACACATGAAAGTTAGCGCTTTAAACATGTCCAGACGCCTCGGAATGCCATGGGCGGAACGGCCCGCTCGTCACTGTTACAATCAATGAGGCCTGGAAATGAGTGCTTAGATTTCGACAGCACACATACATATGACTCATTATCTAATATATATGCACTAGCCACAAGATTAGGACCACCTGAACCATTGGATCTTGTTTTAGTACCAATGACGGCAATAGGTGTCCGAACCACTTCACCTGAGAGAGGTTGGCAGCAAATGAACTTTCGTCCATTCCCATTTCAATCCATTGAACTGGGAATGAACGAGCGCCCATTCGTTGCTCACCCCATTCAAATGGATTGGATGTTTATGGCCTTCAATGACAGATGAAGAGTTTATATATATATATATATATATATATATATATATATATATATATATATATATATATATATATATATATATATATATATATGTATATGTATATGTATATGTATATGTATATGTATATGTATATGTATATGTATGTATATGTATATGTATGTATATATGTATGTTTATATATATATATGTATGTTTATATATATATATGTTTATATATATACATACATACATACATATATACATATATATGCATATATATATACATATATATATACATATATATACACATATATATATATATATATATACACATATATATATATATATAGACATATATATATATATATATATATATATATATATAAACTCTTCATCTGTCATTGAGGGCATATATATAATGATTAATATTTCTAACATAAAGCAAAGCGTTCTTCATTGCAAGCAAATTTATAATAGAGATAACCCTAACAGTTTGAAAAAATAGAAGGGCATGCCGTTGAAATTGAGGTTTTATGGTATATATATGTATGTGTATGTTTTCAATTCAACCAGTGTGAAGCATGATGTACGAAAACTAGATTAAATACTGATGCAGAGCAAACAGTTGATTTGAGACCTCACCGGAGAGGTAGTCTCTGTTTGCATCCAATTGATAGTGACCAGTTCTGAAATCATGCACATTTATGCATTAAACTTCTGTAACCACAGGCTTGATGTTTTTAGGTTACCATCACAGTCTGTGGTTAGCAGTGCATTGGCTAATATGGGTTCAACATGGCTCAATGAGGAGACTAAATTCCAGCTTGATATTTGGGGAAAGGGCAACATAAAAAAAATGCTGTAAAATACACCCATAGATTTAAAATGTTCAGCACTATGATGAAGGAGAAACGCTTCTGAGCATGGAGCATCATGATTCTTCTTACTTTGATATTATACCAGACCGTTTTGTCCAATGATGAACAATGTTTTGTTATCTGTGGGTTTGTTGTGAAATCCTGGGACTGTTGCCAAAAAATTGCAATCTGAAAAGTAACCATACAAACCAACAAGATGCATTTCATTTAAGCTTGAACCAAAGAAACCAAACTATGGACTTTCCGGGTGGGAATACGCCTTTAAAAAAGATGGTTTTGGATTATTGTTATAGTGTCGGACTAAAAATATGCCGCTGTATTCTTTAAATCTAAGGTAGGTCAAGTAAGATGAAATCTTAAGTCTTGTTGTTAAGTGGAAATGTAAGAATGCATGCTTAGACTTTTTTTTGTAATCCGTCAACTTCTCAAGAGTCCTACCGGGATCCCTTTTACTGTTACGCAAGTTTCTTCGAAACTCCACTGGAAGGCGAGATATTAACACACAATAGGCATCAAATAATCTAAACTTGCTGTTTTTACAGCCCCTTTGGATAGCAGGTGCGCTTTTTATGAACGTTCACACATGCAGATGTGTTCACTGTCCCTTGAACTGGCAGGAAATGCGGATGATGAAAACGTCTACTGTGGATTCCGAGTGAACTCGCACCCATGACCTTTCCATCGTCCCTCAGGCTTGAGCTGCAGGGTGAACTTTGAACTTTGCTTTCCAAGCCTTCCAAAGCACTTCAACTTAATTCGAGCCTTTGTTGTAGTTTTCAGATTAGGGCTAGCATTTAATCAAGTACAGTTCAGTTGTATTCAACTCAACTACGGAAAAACACATTAAAATGTTAAATACCATTTAAACATTTAATTTAATTTGATTTTTTAAATATTTATGAACAATTTATAAGCAATAAGTTTTAGCTCAATCTAATTCAGTCCTGTGGGAGTGTTTAGCGTGTTATTCTCACAGTTCTGGGGTCGAGAGTTCAGTCCCAGGTTGGTCCTCATTGTGTGGAGTTTTCATGTTCTCCCCGGGCTTGCATGGGTTTTCTCCAAGTACTATGGTTTCCTCCTAAATCCCAAAAGCATGCATGGTAGGCTGGTTAAAACACTCTAAATTGCCCCTACATATTAGTTTGAATGGTTGTCCGTTTCCTTGTACCCTGCGATTGGCTGGCCACCAATTCGGTACACGGTCGATTGGTCGCCAGTCTTTTGGTCGCCCGGAAGGTAAGTGATAATTACCATTTAAAGCGTTGCTCAAATTCCCTAAATACAAACTGCTAATTATTATTTAGTCATACTTAATGCCCTATTAATTATTAGGCTAAAGAAAAGCTCCAAATTTCCCGTACTTTTATTGTTTTTTGTTGGAGAACTTGTTAAGACCCTGACTGACGTACCTTCCTAAGGGGACAACTCATGTACATACAAACTCTTATCCACTCACACGCCGGCTCAGTGAAACTGCTCATGGCCATTGTTGGCTTTTATTGATGCGTAGACCGTGTTGCCCCGACCGCGACAACGGGCGACCAAAAGACCGGCGACCGAAAGACGGCGACCAATCGACCGCACACGACCAATTCAGGGTGTCCATAGTTTGCGGCTTTAGTGAGTAGGAGAAGCTTGTTTGGTGCCCAATCAATCAAAATATTTGTCGATTTATTTGGGTTCAAATCCACATCAGTCCACTTGTGTGGAGTTTGCATGTTCTCCCCAGGCCTGCATGGGTTTCCTCCGGTTCTTCCGGTTTCCTGCCACATTCCAAAAACATGCATGGTAGGCTGATTGGACACTCTAAATTGCCCCTAGGTATGGGTCTGAGTATGCATGGTTGTCCGTCTCCTTGTGCCCTGCGATGGCCTGGTCACCAATTCAGGGTGACCCCGCCTCTGGCCCAGCGTCAGATGGGATAGGCTCCAGCACTCCCCGCGACCCCAATGAGGATAAAGCGGTTCAGAAAATGAATGAATGAATGAATAGTTACTTCCCCCCCCAAAGCAAACTATATCTGTGATGTGGTTTGTGACAAAGCTGAGTTTGACACCCCTCCAATAGAGGTAAACTACATAGCACACTTCGACAACCACTGTTAAACTTGGACAACTTTTCGGTCAAAATTTTCTACAGGTGAAATGTGTAAGAGGCACAGATTTGAGCACCTTTTTGTTTATGTGACACTTGTTGGGACAATTGATACAATTCTTGACAGCCAAAAGATAACAAAAAGGTCCAAAATCCATTAATTAGGGGCGGGTCACATGGGTCAAAGAGTGTTTTTTTTCTCAGGAAAGGCGCATTAAGTGGATTAAGACTAATCCGAGGGGATTGTAAACAGTCATCAACCAGATGGATGGTGCTTTCCTGGCGGATCAGCTCACTTTATACGCCTGTGGTGAGGGATGTTTGCTTTGGAATCGGGGATTTGGATAACGGATCCTCTTGTGTCGTTTTCTTTGTAAACACAAACACGGTGGACCTCTTGCTTACCTTTGACCCGAGATCTTAAACCACAAGTGAGGAACTTTTTCCTTGAGTTTTTGAAAAGTCCTCCGAGGGCCATATGATCAAATGAATTTGTTTACTCCGTGTAATTGTAGGTTCAAGGTTTTAAGGCTTTTCTTGGGTGTTTTATTTCGTTTGAAAATTGGTCGGCATGCTGGTTCCAAAGCGCCATGGCCCAGGGGTCACTCACTGCTTTGCAACTCACAATTCCCAATGATAGATTGTGCGGTTGTCTCTTCCACCGCACATTTGTGGAACATATTTTATGCGACACTTTGTCAAGCCTGTGGTTTTTGCAATTGCAATTTTAATCCCTGAAGGATTATTATAAAGAAAATATGATTTGAAAAATACATGCAATGTTCAAAAATGTAATTTATATTACTACTCATCAGCTTGTCAGAGGAAAGTAATTCAGTGATAATTCAAACATTGTCAAAGGTCTAATTTATTCCAAATATTAAATAATAAATGTAGCATAATGATTGTGAATAACCCTTTATATGGAGAGTGACTCTTTTTTTGTCAATAATAAAGGAATCAACTTCATTTAAAAGACTTTGCTTCTATCTGGCATCCCATTTTACCATTTTGTGGACATTAATATTAACAACCTAAATTATGATTGGGTTATTTTATTATTATTAATCATGAATGATTTTTAAATATTGCTCTTGATATTTTTATTGAGTAAATACATTTATAAACTCATCAAATTTCACTAAAACAAATCTAAAATGAATAAAAAACTGAAATATAAAATCAAGACCACTCTAAATTCATAGCATTTAAATCATTTACTTCATTTAAAAAAATAAGTTAAAGTCTTTCAGTGCCTTTGGCGTGCAATGTATGATTGGACATCTAACGCCATCAATGGATTTCAATGAGTGCTCTTAAAGATGTAGTGTTTCTAAAAATAAAATGTTATTCAGTGAAAATTTGACAATCTTAACACTGTTTGACTCGACTTGTCACTAAAAATTGAGTATTAAAATGTTAAAAGCATTTTTGAATATTTTCCACTCACATTTTCAGCAATAGAATTCTCGCACAAGAGAAGCGGGATGTTGTGATATTGTGCCTCCCACATAATATAAAAAAAAGCCTCTTTTCCCTCTTTGCGTCCAATTTTATCCTCTCTGCCAAGAATCAACACCTCCAACAAGCTGTCTCTGGAAAAGAACACTTGTGCTGGAAAAATACTGCGTTTGGTTACATCACTGACCAATTTAATAAAAACACAAGCATGTAATATGTGTGCTTTTTGTTTTGGCCTTTCCTAAAGAATAACGCCATTGTATAGTATCTGTTTTAGGTCCTTTTTAAGTTTGATATTTAGAAGCCAAGCTGATGTGATGCAGATTTTTTTCCCCCTAAATACTCTACCTAGTTGTCATAGTTTTTATGTGCAGTATGTTAGAGGCCCATGTTACAACAGCATGGTTTTGACAGCCTAAAATCTTCTTCATAGACGAGGTGTTTTTTTCTCTGCTACAGTGATCATAAAATCGCACCTCAAACGTTGAGTACAGTTCATTCTGGAAAGCATTTGCTTTGATTGGATGTGATAACTGACATTTTTGTTGCTAAAAACAGACAGCGTTGAAACATTGATGCTATATCATATGAGGTGTGAAAAGGTGTGTTGAAGTCGCACATGTTTGTGGTTTGAATCCTTAGCTTTTGAATTGGTTGGATTGCAGTGCGTTGGGTATGTGCAAAGAAGTTATGTTAAATTCAATTTAATTTTGCTGGAATACATTTATCTGTGATATGTTACCGTACATGTTACTTTACATAGCATCATGGTAGTTTAGCCGCCTTGTGGTGTAGAGGTTCACTCGCCTGACTTCGGGGTGGACAGGCGCAGGCTCAATTCCCGCTGGTGGCAGTATGATTGGGGGTGCAGATGGTCATTTGTCTCCGTGTGCCCTACGGCTGACTGGCGACCAGTATAGGGTGTAGTCTGCCTTTTGCCCGAAGACAGCTGGGTTAATCTCCAGCCGTGTGCGGTCGATTGGTCGCCGGTCTTTTGGTCGCCGGTCTTTTGGTCGCCGTCTTTTGGTCGCCGGTCTTTTGGTCGCCGTCTTTTGGTCGCCGGTCTTTTGGTGGCCCGGACCGCGACAACGGGCGACCAAAAGACCGGCGACAAAACAAGGTAAAACAACACGGTCTACGCATCAATAAAATCCAACAATGGCCATGAGCAGTTTCACTGAGCCGACGTGTGAGTGTATAAGAGTTTGTATGTACATGTGTTGTCCCTTTTAAGAAGCTACGTCAGTCAGGGTCTTGACAAGTTCAACAAAAAATAAAAGTCCGGGAAATTTGGAGCTTTTCTTTAGCCTAATAATTACTAGGGTATTAAGTAGGACCAAATAGTAATTCGCAGTTTGTATTTAGGGAATTTGAGCAACGATTTAAATCAGGGGTGTCAAACCGGTCCTCAAAGGGCCGCAGTGGGTGCAAGTTTTCATTCCAACTCAACAAGAGGACACCTTTTGCAAGTGTAATCAGTTAATTAAAGTCAGGTGCTCCTTATTTTAGAAGACACCTGATCGGTTAAAATGTCGGCACTGGATCGGTTGGAACAAAGACCAGGACCCACTGCAGGCCTCGGCGGAATCGGTTTGACAGCCCTGATTTTAAATGGTAATTATCAATAACCTTCCGGGCGACCAAAAGACCGGCGACCAATCGACCGTGTACCGTCTCCAGCAACCCCCGCAACCCTTTCGAGGATAGGCGGTATGAAAGATGAATGTTTGTTTCTTTTATTAACGGCATTTCATGCTCCATTATATTATCTCATCTTCTGAACCGCTTTATCCTCACTAGGGTGGCGGGGGGTGCTGGAGCCTAACCTAAGCTGTCTTCGGGCCAGAGCCGGGGGACACCCCGAATTGGTGGCCAGCCCATCGCAGGGCACAAGGAGACAAACAACCATTCACGCTCACACTCATACCTAGGGTCAATGCAGAGTGTCCAATCAGACTACCATGCATGTATTTGGAATGTGGGAGGAAACTGGAGTACCCGGAGAAAACCCACGCAGGCCCAGGGAGAACATGCAAACTCCACACAGGTGGACCGACCTGGATTTCCCCCACCGTGAGGCCGACACGCTAACCACTCATATTAAATTTTACATAAATCCCTTTAAATTCTGATTCAAATAAGAGAACAATCATTTTACTCCCTTGTTGCTTACATGGCATTGTTTCAAGTGATCTTTTAACAATGACCTTTCTGTACTTGAGATAACCTTGTGTTTCATTGTCACTGTATGTTGTGTTACTACAAACCTGGAAAACATAGTACAAGTCTACAATATCTCTTTGCAAGCCAGTCGATCCAAGAGATAATGTTATTTCAATCTGACCACTGAATCCCGCTTGAAGAAAGAAAACAGAACACTAATCTTTTTGACGATAATGACGTGTCAAGCTCGTTCTCATGTCCATCCACACTCTCGCTGGTCTCGATTAGACTTGCGCCGCACATCTTTGCGGCCCGACACAGAGCCCCTTTCATGTCGTACCCCCGCCTGGTCCCACTCAGTGGAGCCTAAGCAGAAACACGCCATCGCCCCGGGCGAGGTCAGATTTCTCACCCGACCGCAGCATTAAAGGTACATTGCTTTGCCTAATGGTGGCAGCTAAGGAGGAGGAGGGGAAAACATTGCGGTTATTTTTCATCAATCTCACAGACAATATATTCCATCTCATCACACCCAGAGTGGATGGTGAATGGATGGATTCCATGTGGTTGTAATCTGCAGAGAATGTCTGGCTCTGCTTTATGACCTGAAAGTCACATTGCCGTTCCAAATCAGTCAGGTTACGATGAGTGTCAAGAAAAATAAAAGAAGGCCTCCATCAAGGCTAAACTAATTTAATTTGGATTTGCGCTAGTTTTGTCCCATTTGTTGAAGTTGGTCTAGCTATGCAAATTAGAGCCATTGACCAGGCTAGATGTCCAATCCATTCTGACTGTGACAGGCTTGCAGTGATGTTCCCAAGTCGGAATGATTGGGCAGCTTGTCCTATCAATGGTAGTGATACCCTAATTGACTACATTAGCCATGGGTTTCACACCTTTGATCTCCAGTCAATCGAATCTTCATTTTGAAAAAATGTTGGCTGGTTGGGTGGCCCTGTGGATGAGTGGTTAAAGCGTAGGACTCACAGTTCTGGGTTCGAATCTAGGTCAGTCCTCCTGTGGGGAATTTTCACATTCTTCCCAGGCCTGCGTGGATTTTCCCTGGGTACTCTGGTTTTCTCCCACTTTCCAAAAACTTGCGTGGTAGGCGGGTTGGACACTAAATTGCTCCGCGATATGAGTGTGAGTGGGAATGGTTGTCCGTCTCCTCATGCCCTGCGATTGGCTGGCCACTGATTCAGGGTGTCCCCCACCTCTGGCCCAAAGTCGGGTGAGATAGGCTCCCCCCGCGGTTTAGAAAATGAATGAATGCATTTTGGCTAGTCCATCCTAGATTTTTATTTCGATTATAAATTGGCATTTCTGAAAAATTCAGGCTTTGATTGACATACATGATCTTGTTTTTTTGTGATATAATGTAAAAAACGAAACAGACACCAAATAATCACCACTTCCGTGAAGTATGGTGTCAATACTTTTGGATTATTTATAATTCCCTCCACTATGTCATGTTGGGGTACTCTGGGATTTTACATAAAATTACCGGTGGACCTAAGGCAGAGAAAGATGAAGAATTGCGATTCCATTCTGTTCAAGTCCTCAGAGCACTTGTCAAATACTGTGTGCCAACATATTGAATATTTATGGGTATACTAGAAAATGTAATTTCCGCAGAAATTGTGTGTGGGATGCACTTTCTGTCGGTTGATCATTTTTCCTTAACTCCAATCACACTTGACAAATGTGTCCTTCATTGGAATTGAAGGATTTGACGTATATATTTGTCATTGTGATGGATGTATAAAGACACCTTTCAAAATCTGTCCCTGGAATTCTGAGATTTTCATCATTAGATTTGACGACGATAGCCGTTTTTGGAGATGACGAATATAACCGTCATTAGAATTGTTGGGTATTGCCACAGCCGAAATGTCTGGAAAGACATTTTTGGAATTAAGAGATAGTCATCGTTGGAATTGATGGTTATAGTCGTGTGTGGAAGTAACCAGTGTTGCTTGGAGGGCATCCCAACGATAAGGAAGAAAATATATGGGGTCTGTATTCAATACATAGTGATAAACAGCAACAAAAAATAAATAAAAATCAAGCTTCTTTGTGACTTGTGTGCGTCGTACAATAGATAATCACTCAATATAAATTTGAGTGACATAAATTCAAAATTTCCTGAAATATTTGCAAAAACGGGAGATCAAGACACTGAGTTCCTTTTGAGCACTAACGCAACAGTGGCAGTGTGCTATAGGGTGGCTCGTGTTTGCCTCGCGGCAATGCGCGGCTCATTGCAATGCTAATCTGCAGGAATAGCGGCTGGGGTGAGGCGGTCCCGGGGGTTGCTGCATGTGTGAGAAACAGCGTACCTTTGTTAAACGCTGCTGAAAGAACTGGCTGCCTCTGCATTCTTTCTAAATCAAGCAGAATGGATGGGAGTGCGACGAGCCAAATAAATAATCCGCATCCAATAAGACCTGCTAACATCGCATACAAAGCGATTGCGTTCACTGACCTATTATGGAGTTGTTGAATTTCTCAGCAGCCGCATTTTTCAAATTATTTTTTTAAACACAACCTCTGAGATTTGGACGTCTTGCAAACACACCTCAAAGCAGGCTAGAGGCCTTTTTTGTTTGGACCTTTTCACAGTATTTGCTGTGGGCTAAGGGAGAGGGGGTGACTTGACAGTGCTGAAAAGAGAATTAAGAAGAGCTGGTTCGCACCGTTAGAGGAAAATAGGAGTCTTGGCTAATATTGGCCTGACGGCGACCGACTAGAACTAATCCACTGTGACATAATGGAAGTGTACATAAACAAGATGATCCAAGACCAACAAATGGTACGGCCCTGAACTATTCATCAGAGGACTGTCTGACCCTCGTTTTTTTTTCTCCTCTTTTACAAACAATTTTGCCAACATGAAGTGATCTTTTCTTGCAAACAAGACACTCCTGCCTGTAGTACCGTTTTGACCACCGCAAGTTGTCCAATCAGTTCTAGGGTTTCCGGTGAAGCGGATCTTGTAGATCGGTCAGCTTATACTGAGATTTCTCATTTAAAGTGTGGCAAAGAACGTCACTAAAAGCTTTTGTAGCTGGCCGAATCGGGTTGTATATATATTTTCAGACCCTCTTACCAGTAATCCAAGAGTTGGAACATCTCACCAGGAATGTCTCCAGGGGGCATCCTAATAAAATGCCCGATCCAACTCACCTGACTCCTCTCGAGCCATAGGAGCAGTTGCTCTACTCCGAGCCCCTCCCGGATGACCGAGCTTGTGTCCAGGATCTTGTTCTTTCGGTCACGACCCACAGCTTGTGACCATAGATCAGGGTGGGAATGTAGATTGACCAGTAAACAGAGAGCTTCGCCTTACAGTTCAGTTCCCTCTTCACCACGACCGACTGATTCAGAGTCAGCATCACTGCAGACGTTGCACCGATCTGCCTGTCGATCTCCCGTTCCATTCTTCCCTCACTCGTGAACAAGACCCCAAGATACTTAAACTCCTCCACTAGGAGAAGGAACTCATCCCTGACCCGGAGAGAGCATTCTGCCTTTTCCCGACTGAGGACCTTGGTCTCAGATTTGGGGGTTTCAATTCACACTCTGTTGTGAATCATTCCAGTGAGAGTTAGAGATTGCGGCTTGATGAAGCCAACAGAACCACATCATTTTCAAAAAGCAGGGATGCAATACTGAGGCCACTATATTGGACCCCCTCAATGCCAAGGCTGCTCCTAGATATTCTGTCCAAAAACGTTATGAACAAAATGGGTGACATAGGGCAGCCCTGGCAGAGTCCAACCCCCAACGGAAACAGATCTAACTATTTGCCGGCTCTAACACCGGTCATAGATGGACTGAACCCCACGTATCAGGGATTCCGGAACCCCATACTCCCAGAGTAACACCCACAAGACTTCTTGAAGGACACAGTCGAACGCTTTCTCCAAGTCCACAAAGCACATGTAGACTGGTTAGGCGAACTTCCCTGCCACCCTGAGAACCCTGTTGAGGGTATAGAACTGATCCACTCTTCCACGGCCGGGACGAAAACCACAATGCTCCTCCTGAATCCAAGATCCGACCTCCTGGCGGACCCTCCTCTCCAGTTCCCTCGAATAGACTTTCTTGGGTAGGCTGAGGACTGTGATAGGTTTTTGATTCTTTCAGTTTTAAATAGCGCATTAAATTTTATCTGAGAATTTTTTTGACTCGAGATTTACAGATTTTTATTTTTTTGGGGTGAGGTTGGCCATGAATTTTGTGCCCAAATAGCATTAGAATGTGAGCAGGATCAAATACGGTAACAATCAGTCAAATTCTATATTGTTTGTAGCTCCAAAACGTGCAGTTACAAAATAAGTGTGTTCTTTCAACTGAGGACGATGACCCTCAGTTGCACCGTTAACTCATTGAACGGTGATCACTAATTGCTAGACATCCCAGTTCATGTGTTTGATGTAGATCGCAGTTATAGGAATAGGAATGCGCTTAAGTAAAACACCATTTAAGAGACTCATTAAAAAGCAATTCCAAAACAGTGAGGTTAAGCAATTTGAACGTGAAATCTTTTTGTCCTCAATTGATCATGCTGGTCCTGACCTTTCGGTAATCGTGTTTATACGACACGTAATGTAATCTGCTTTCATTTTACAATTTTCCTCAACAAGCTTTGTATTCATCCTCCATGGCAACATCATTGAGCATAATGAAATAATTTAGAAATTGCCCGAAAGAGCTTTAATTGGCCAATAGGCGGCTCAATCCACAGCACCTGAGTTCGGGTCATGGCAAGTTTTTGTTATTCTTTGCCGTATGTGAGAATATTTCGATGCGGGGAAGCCATCGGGGATCGATCCGAGTGACATCGATTAGAGACTCGGCCAAACATCACAACGGCGGCGCCAAAACCTGAACCGAGGAGGATATCGAACGCGGCCAAACGAAGCCTCGGAGAACAACAGAGCGCTAAAATGACGTTAGACACAATCCCTTGCAATCATGTTGAAAGTATCCAAACGCTAAAGTTGGAATTTCTTCTGTTGAGCTTTCAATTCCAATGTTCTTTACATTTCCTAACCGATGACTGTTACTCCACTGGCAGAATCTTGTATTCCCACACATTGCAGGTCATGCGGCCCGTAGAGGTTTGCACATGTACAAAACAGCCCGAGGTGTGTTTTTTTCTTTTTAATTCGTGTATGTGTGAAGGGCCTCTTGTTGACGTCTCTTTTCATTAGCGCTCTCTGTATTTCAGCGTATGTTCATAAGAGAATGTAGATGTGACTCGATATGAAGCAACACCGAGAACGTAGTACTTGGGGAGAGCTCAAGTCAGCGATAATGGTTGAAAACGACTAGGTTGTTTTAGTTTTCTTGGATTTGTGAAGAAGTAGTTGGAAGTAAGCCACCTTGATCTGAGCTTTAGTTTCTTTTGCTTGAGACTACACTAAACAAGAGCAGGACTTGAGACCAAGACTTTGGGGAGTCGATATGAGACCACGCCGAGACTCTAAAATTTCATTTGAAAATATATAAATGTTTTCTCCTGATGTTGTTGAGGTTTCCGTCCATTGGTGGGATGGTAGGAAAATGATAATTAAAGGTAGTTAGCTTACTAAGGTCCTTTCCTTTAAATTACAATAATAAATTACGAGTCCACTTTGCCGTCCAGCAGAAGGGTCAGAAAAAAAAAACCTTTTGAGACTTAAACAAGACTAAAAACTTTCAATGTGGTCTCCAGATGATCATTCTTGCTACTGGAGAATAGAACCAAACGGGTCACTGTCAACTATGAGCTAGTGCTCCATGAAGCATATGAGTGATAATTACTTCCTTACTAGAGCAAAAAAAAACAGACAAAACTCCAGTTCTTTGAATGCCAAAAAAATGAGAAAATAGTGATACTTTTCATTTCCACAAAATGGCAGGTGGCTTAAACATGCATTGCTGTTCCATTCAGTACAGTGACTCATTAACTCTTTCATTGCCAATAATCACATTTACATGCAGCCAATATTCAAGTTAAGGTATTTGGGTTAATAGTCAACTTTTTTGTAGGCATTTGTAATCATCCGTTTACATGTGCATTTTGTACAGGGTTATAAATCAATTCATATTCATTTCTCATAGAGAACACGCCAATTCTGCATTCGGCACAACCCCACAAACTTCCAAAGTTTTGCTAAATGTTGTCGTCACAGTACTTTCCATTGCCAACAAAAGACTTGAATGAGAAACCAATAATAATGAAGAATATGATTATTATTTTTAGATTAAATAACTTTATTCATCCCGTATTTGGGAAATTTCACTGTCACAGTAGCAAGAGGGTGAGAATACAGACACAGGAAAATTTTAGACAAAAATAAATAGGTAATAAATAAGTTAATAAATAAATGAATAACTATATAAATAAATATATAAATAAAAAAATACACATATATATAAATAAATAAATACATAAAACATATATAAATAAACAAGCGTGTTGCATTTGATTTGAATAATTTGAATTTTTGAATAATAATAATTGATAAATAAATTGCTACAAATGATTTGCATTGTATTAGGACAAAACAACAATTACTACTCCCTTTACTAAAAAAAGAAAACCTAGATTGCATTCGACTAGGTTTTCACTTTCAACAGCTCCTTGTTTTTTTTCTTCCTCCCTACTATTGCCTCATTGATTTTATCTTGTGTTTTTAATATCAACATGGCCAAGAGATTAACGATGGAAATTAGCTTTTGGTTATAAACTTGGATATTTTCATGTACTATGTCTACATTAATATGTATTGTCCCTTTCTTAGATAAATCAAACTCAGACTGGAGAATACACAGAAGTTCCTTTTAAAACGGCTTTGCATGGCCATATTTGCTTTTAAAAATAAGGTTTTATACATTGCAACATGAGCATGTTCAGGTTTTTGAACCTGTACACATAACAGATTTTGAAAGAGTTGCCTGCATCCATTGTGGCTAAATGGACAAGGAGAACATGACAACTATCATACTAGCAAACGTCCCATTCCCACGACATTCTTATCAGCTACTTTTATTTTTACTAACTCATTGGTTGCTACTGAGCGCGAAAGTCACCAATCTCAATTTCCTTGAGAACTGACGTTGCGTCGTTGATGAAGCGTGTGTTAGGAAGCCTGTTGAGTTGTGGTCATTTATAACATTCATCTCGCATGTAAGATTTTGGCTACAGGAGCGTTTGTGTAGTAAACTTTTTGGCTAGATTGAATCCTAACTGTGAGGTAATGTGCTGTTATAATGCCTTCCTGTATCTTGCCGTGACAGTTTGTTTGTTAAATGGCCACCATAGCAACAGGGTCAAAAAATGGCAAAACTGTGCATTTTTGACAGGTGAGATTGAGAGTTGGGTATGAATGCCATGCTTTTGAAAGCAATGTGTTTATTGGGGTTTTATGTATTTAATAACCCAAGAGTTTGAGGAATTTGACATATCAAAAGATCCAAGTAAGCGCTGAAAACAACAAAAGATCGACTGTTATTCGTCAGGCAGCACCGTAATAAAACTACTCATTAATGTATACTCAGGTTATTACGGATTGGGCTCAGGACCACGTCGGAAAAATGATGTCAGTAAAAAAAAAACAAAGGTTTGTTGCGGCATGTACAAATTTAAGTGAAGTGAAGACGTTGCCATCCTAGGCCATAAATCATTTGCATCCACAAACGCCGTTGACGTCTCTCTGAGTCGGAGTTCATCTCACATCCTCTGACTCAAAATGGAAAAGTGTGCCTTGGCGTAGAAAGACTGCGTTTGAAATTGTTTTTGCAAGCCCTAAATCGAAAATAGAGGGAAGGGGAGCATCCAGGTTAACTGGGTTGGGTGTGAATTCACAGCCAATGAGTTAATATAAAGATATATAAATAATGATGCAGGGTTCCTGTCGGTTTCATAACATTTAAGACTTTTAAAAGTTGTTTAAAGGTCCACTCTCACGCAGGGGTACTTTATTGTTTGGAATACGCTGAGCCACAACTCACAGTCCTTTTTCTTTGTGAAATAAACCAAAAACTGCCAAAACTACACTTTAGTTTCTTTACTGTGGTGGCCAGAGGTTTATTTTTATTTTTTATGCTTTCCAAGAAAGCTAAATTAATGTTAAGGAATTTTAGTTTCTTCTGATTTATTTAAAAAAATATTGTTATCATTATTTTGAAATTTCAGATTTTTATTCATTTACATTTGATTTTTTTGTACATTTGATATTCATTATTTTTATGTACTTACAAAGTCTCCCAATGCCTTTTGATGTATATTTGTGTTTAGGCATCAAGAGTTTAATTAATAGTGAATTTGTAGTAACTATATGGTGCACCGCATTTAAAGGCGCAGTGTCAGTAACGAGTGCTATTTCTGTATTTGATACACACAGGACACACCTCATTTAAAGGCGCAGTGTCAGTAACGAGTGCTATTTCTGTATTTGATACACACAGGATGCACCGCATTTAAAGGCGCAGTGTCAGTAACGAGTGCTATTTCTGTATTTGATACACACAGGACGCACCGCATTTAAAGGCGCAGCCAGACAGGTCAAAACATACACCATCTTAAGCATACACCAGCTTAAACACGCTAAAAACACGTTTTTAAAAAGGCAACGGAAGTAAAACTGAGTCTGGTTGTACTTTATTTAGCCATTTTACAATGTACTCACGTCATCATCACCCACAAATCCATCAAAGTCCTCATTTTCTGTGTCCGAATTGAACAATTGTCCAAATGAGTCATCGAAAACGCCGGGTTCCCTCTCTTCGTTATCAGAGTCATTGTCATTGCCATGCGGGTCCACAGAAATGATGCCGGCTTTGGCAAAAGCTCGAACAACCGTGCAGGCAGACACGTTCGTCCAGGCGGCCACAATCCATTCGCAAATAGTGCCGTAACTAGCCGGCGCTTTAGTTGAGCCTCCGGGAATGACGGCAAGCTCAGAATTCATTTTCGCGACTTGGTTTTTCACCGCTGCTTCGGGGGGCCTTAGAAACCAAATCGAAATTATTTTGCAATAAACACATGCCCACACTATGTACGGGTACCTTGTAGGGGCGTGCCTTTAACGTCTGACCCCACCCACTTCCGCCTTCCGCCAAGAAGTGTTCTCAGTCAGGCTTTAGAGTTTACACATGGCCCTCCGCATTATTAGGCGCCCTGTCTATTTTGGAGAAAATTTAAGACTTTTTAGTGCGCCTTACAGTGTGAAAATACGGTAGATTATTTAAAAAAATAAAAATAAAATAACAATGAATCCATTAATCAAACAAACCAATGCACCAAAGTTGGAAAATAATCTTGTTCATTGATAGCTTTATGGTCCAAAAATATTCATTTTCTAAATCAAGTGTTTCCCCTTAAAATCAAGTTAAAATGCTCGTTTTGACAGAAAATCTCATGTCCGCCCTCTCCACTCAAAATAACTATGTTTGCCGCTCAGACTTTCCCAGAAATTAGAGACTATCAAGATGAGGGGAATTTATGTATCTTAATCCCTTATGTAAATCCTGAAAAAAAGTGTGTGTGCTATCGCTATGGTTATCTGGTTCCCATGTGTCATAGTTGTCGGAAAGTTTTAACGCCAGTGGACTCTCGAGACGGTGTCAGGAGTGAGATGAATTGCCGGATGTGAGCATGCCGTCACTATGGTTGTGTCTACTCAACTTCTTAGCTTTAGACATCCAATCTAAGGTTCCAGATGAACGAGTTACCACCCTAAAATATTCGTTGGAAGAGCCTCTGAGCTCTCTGTTTTTGCATTTACAAAAAAAATTCCAAATGCAAAGTCAAATGTTCTGTTCGTAGATCACATGTTCAGATGTTTTTTTTTCATTCATTAATTTTCTGAACTAGTTATCCTCTTAATGGTCCTGGGGGTGCTGGAGCCAATCCCAGCTAACTACGGGGCCGCGTGGGGGGCACCCTGAATCAGTGGCAATAAGGGCAATTCAGTGTTCAACCTGGGATGTGGGAGGAAACCGGAGTGCCCGTAGAAAACCCACACAAGCCCGGGGAGAACATGCAATCTCCACACAGTTGGGATAGAACCCGTGACCCCCGAACCGTGCTAACCACTCAGTCCCCGGGCCGCCCATATATATTTTGGTGCAAAAAAATGAAAATCAACAAAATTCATTCAAATTTTGCAGTAACAAATTTTGTTAGACTAGGAGTTAAAATTATTACTTACCGTATTTTCACGACTATATATGGCGCATCATATTTTAAGCTGCAGTATCAGTAACGAGTGCTATTTCTGTATTTGACACACACAAAGAATGCACCGTTTTTAAAGACGCAGCCAAGCATGGCAAAACATACACCAGCTTAAACATACGGACACGCTAAAAAAGACGTTTTTAAAAAGGCAACGGAAGCAAAACGGAGTTTGGTTGTACTTTATTTAGCCATTTTACAATGTACTCACGTCATCATCACCCACAAATCCAACTGATTTATTTTATTTAATCGTGATAACAATTTTAGTATTGGTCCATATATAAAGTGCACTGGATTATAAGGCGCCCTGTCTATTTTGGAGAAAATTTAAGACTTATGTGCGCCTTATAGTCGTGAAAATACGGTATATTAGATTAATGTTATGAAAGTTCCATCTACAATTGTTAGTACTGATTTTAATAATCCAATAATACACAACCCTCCAAAAGTATTTTCTTTTAAACATTTCAACTTTCCAGGTTTCGAGGGCAAAAAGTTGCTGAGCGTAGGAGGCATAGGATTTAGAGCTTTTCAAACACATCTCTTGTCAGATTTTCTACCAATTTGACGCTAACTGCCCTCAAGCCGCCAAACTGAGCGACCTTTTTATTTGGACTAACAGGGCACATGACCCTATCCTGACAAGCCAGACCAACTTTGGCAATTCCAAGTCAGTCTGCTCATCTGTGGTTTCTGATTTCCACTCTGGGTCAGTCTGGACTGACAAATCACAGTTGATACGGTGGGATGTTGTGAAGCCTCTTTAAGAGGAACAAAAGCCTTATTTTTTACACATCTGGGAGTTTTGGAAAGTGTTATGCATTCTCGTCTTTTTGATGACACATTTTTTTCCAAATCGTGCTATTGCTGGTACTACGTAGTATCATTTGAAGGACGAGAGAAAACGAAAACTAATTTTACGCATACTTGCTGTCAGTCCGAGTCCAAGGCAGACAAATTCTTTGCACGAAAGGGTTTATTCACTTTTCAAAAGCAGGTGTAAAACTCAACAATACACCGTAAAATCTTAAATTTCTTTTTAGCCCCACAGAAACTGCAGCTATTGCCAAAATTGTTTATGAAGAATGAATAGCCAATACCAAGTGTGACTTGTATTTGCGTTTATGTCACATTTCTTGCTTGTTAGTGTACTTTTTTTTCAGAGTGTGTCTGTGCTTGTTAGCCACACACGAGCATCCATTTTATATTCTGGCCAAACCCCAGAAAACCGAACTGATTCACCATGTATCTTGTACATGGCTGAAGTCAGGCTGTTTGTCTGGCCATCCTCTGGAACGTGTTTGCAAGCTAATATAAGCAAAATAGTTTATTTCCTGCTCACCCATGTTGACTTTAAAAAACACACACATTTGAACAGGTTAAGGATTGTTTTATTACTTCGCAGTTTGTACAGTTTCTAGCATGGAAAAATAACGTAACATAAGACCGTATTTACAATTCCATTTTTACAAAGTGTCTTTACAAGATTTGTGTTGTTTCCCAAAAAAAAAAAGAAAATTGAAGAAATATGATACCAAAACACACAAAACATCCACATTCACACACAGCCAAATCAAACTGGAATACACACATAAATAAATATAGACATTCACTGACTGTTCCACGACAAACATTTCTACAGCCAAGATGTACAATGCATCATTTCCACACGTTATAATTTCATTAATAAACATGACATAGTATTCCCAGTATAGTTCTTTGTTAATCCGTTAATGGAATATCACTAACATATTGAAAACAGACCATTGAGAATTTGTTTTTTTTCATGCCAACAGAATGCGAACAGCATGCAAAACCACGGCGAGATCTCCAATTGAAGCACCTACTTAAAAAAAAAAATTCAAATGGACTACAGTACATGCAATGGAACTACATGACATTTGGGGTAAGACAACCGTGATATCGGTCAAAATAAATAGTTTTTCTCTGTGGTCGGTTTTACGTTAATAGATTTTAGACGTTTGTATCAACTGCGTACTAACCGACAGCAAGCTGTGTAGTCAAACCTGTACACGCCCGTCAGAGGAATTCCAAAGGAACCGCTATTCGACAAATGGAAGGAGGGTGATGGTGGGAGCATCAGTTTCGGGAACAGTTCACGATTCCACACTTTCTTCCCTGATAGTCTCTGACAGATGGGAGGGAAGAATAATTCGATTTTTTCCTCACTTTGCCACTCAGTGTCTTTCGACTGACGGTTTCTGGTGATGGGAATGGTGCTGCCGCAGTCGGGGCTCTGAAAATTGACACACACACACGAAAAAAGCTGCAGTGCCATGACGGAATTTTGAAAAGTTTAGATAAGAGCATTTTTTTTATACATTGTTGAAGGACATTAGAGCAAACTGTTATGGCACCTACTGTGTAGTTTTCTGATATACTTCTCTTCAAAAAAGCATTCTTAGTCTGACCTTGTGGCGTTATTAGTTTTACCCTCCATGGCAGGGGTGTCAGACTCTGGTTGGTTTGCAGGCCGCTTTAACGTCAACTTGATTTCACGTGGGCCGGACCATTTTAGATATAATATTTAGATTTCTTTTTTTTATAAATGGATTAAAAGAACTGGATTAAAAGCCCTGAATATTCAGTTTTTTATAGATCTAAAACAATATTTATTTGAGCTTTTTTATATATTTTTAGATTTTTCCCAAATGATTTTTGAACTAAAAACAGAAAAAAATGATTAAAAAATTACAATTATTGATTTAAAAGGGGAAAATAAGGAAATTTAATATACATCCATACTCTTCATTTTAATTTGATCCTAAAACAGATAGTCGGCACTCATGATTTACTTTCCCGGGCCACACAAAATGATGCGGCGGGCCAGATTTGGCCCCTGGGCCGCTACTTTGACACGTTTGCTCCATGGAGTCGTTGAATACCACTACAACCGCACATTACGAGAGGAACTTATTTATTTTTTCTATTTAGCATTGCGCATCTGTGTAGTAATGTAGGTGTAATGATACAATCTGGTCGATACATCTATTGGTTGAACCTTTATAGGTCAAGGGTCTATTTTTGGCTAAACTGGCATCGACAATGATTTGTATAAGCCGGTAGGACTGACTATAAATGTTCATCTTTTAGTGAAATGTCCTCAATCTTCAATTTTTATAAAGAGTTAAGCAGTGATTCAATTCAATGAATCAAAATGTAAGAATTGTCAGGAGCAGGCCTGCTGCTATTCCCACTCTCGTTTTGTCCCTCCTGCCCTGCCGTTGTGTTCGCGCAGCTGTGCGTGATTCATAATTACTTCCTGATTTGTGTATTTAAACAACACTGAGTTTGGTACTCATTGGCGGATCGTCTGCGAAAGTGCCTGCGTAGATTCCATTGCCATACGTTACCTTTCTCCTCGATGTTACTTGTTCTCCATGTTCCGGTTTCGTTTTCGTTTCACAAGTCCTTGTTGTTTTGTAAGGTCCCTTCTAAGTTATTAAAGTTGTTGTTATGAGCACAAATTGCCTCGTCCCCACCTGCTTCCCTGCGACTGGGTCCTAATCCTTCCAACCTCACCGTAGACGTCTCAAGAATAGTTTTACATTTCAATTTCTGAAGTGTTTTAGCGACCGATTTTTTTTTTTTTAATTTTTGTATTGCGTTAGGTGAAATGTAGCTGATTTGTATGAGCTCCTAACATAATATAATGATAAATCAATCAACTAAAAATGGAAAGATTTGATTATTGTATCATATTGTTGTAATTGGTGATTTACAGCCTCTGTTGAAAATTGTCAACAATTCCCATTGACCCAAGGCACATGTTTCATATTAAAATACCAAAATAATGCCGATATAAAATAACAGCTGATATTAATGCTGTTTTCATTTAAATTGACTTGGTATAGTTATGAAATCCGGGCTTGTTTTGTTCCATGAATGACTTCAGCTGGGTACACGGGGTTTTGTACATACATAACAAATTTGGATTATGCATATTTGCAAGTAAAGTAAATTTAGTTTTTGGACTGTCATCATCAATAGCGCTGAAACATAATCATTAGTAGGTTACAGCTTGCTGCAGCAGGTGCTCCATTGTTGCCATGACAACTTAATTTTTTCTCATAAAATGACGGTTAAAAAAATGTTATCACAAATTACATGTCGAAGGAGGCATGTAATGCTCCCAGCTGATGTACAAAATCTGACAAGCTGTAGTCACAATGTTTCAGAAATACCCGTGACGCTCGTCTATATTTTAAAGAGCTGGCTTGTCATTTTTGGCCCCATGCCGCCGTTTGAATTTTATGCTACAGCTTTTTTTCGATGAGAAAAGTGCTCTGGGCTCAGGATTAATCTTAATGTTATTTTAACAGACACCTAATGAGCCTGTTGTTCTCCATTTTATTATTACTTTAATGCAGTGCTTCTCACTTATTTTCTATTTTTCTGTCTCTGATCAAATTAAATTGCCATCAAAGAAGTGACTAATACTCCAGTGAGACTTTGTCAACAAATATAGTATATGTAGGAACAATAATACAAACATGAAAAGGGGAATATGTCACAAATGGAGAGTATTTCACTGGCCATTAGGGGCCAGTGTATACCTTTTGGGTGTTGAATAATAGTGCGAACAGGGTTTTAAATGTTCAGATAATATTAAATAGACACCATCAAAACACTATCCTTACATTGCGGTTATTCACCAATTGCAGCAGGTTTTGGAACGTATTAACAATGATAATACTGTATACAGCACATGTGTCAAAGTGGCGGCCCTGGGGCCAAATCTGGCCCGCCGCATCATTTTGTGCGGCCCAGGAAAGTAAATCATGAGTGCTGACTTTCTGTTTTAGGATCAAATTATAATGAAGAGTATAGATGTATATTAAATTTCCTGATTTCCCCCCTTTTAAATCAATAATTGTAATTTTTTAATAAAATTTTCTGTGTTTTTAGTTCAAAAATCATTTTGTATAATCTAAAAATATATTAAAAAAGCTAAAATAAACATTGTTTTAGTTCTATAAAAACTGAATATTCAGGGCTTTTAATCCAGTTGTTTTAATCCATTTATAATAAATAAATAAATATTATATCTAAAATGGTCTGGCCCACGTTAAATCAAGTTGACGTTAAAGCGGCCCGCGAACCAACCCGAGTCTGACACCCCTGGAGTATTACCTTGACATACGAGTACCCCGACATACGAGAAATTTGAGATGCGCGTAAAATTTCGGGCAAATATTTATCTTGAGATACGAGACAAATTTTGATATACGAGCATAAAACGGACGCTAGAGGCTGCTCATAAGAACATCATGAGAACTGTCTTTCTGGTCCCAACTCCCTCGTGTAATGTCTCTACGAGCACTGGGCGGAGCGTTGCATTTTTCAGTGTTTTTTCCCCCCTGTTAGCCTGTGCGAATGGCAGAGCTTGTTCGCTAATACAAGAGGAGTACTACTTCCCGGGCAAGTTGGCAAGTGGTCGTGCGTTATCCTATTGTGAGGACATTTGTGAGCATCAATTTCGGAATATTTTGAAGGGAAGACAAAAGCAAATAACCCTCGATAGGTTGCATCTGAAAGTCAGGGTGGAGGCGGGGCAAATAGAGCCAACGCGGGAGAAGAAAGTTATACAAATTTAAAATAAAATTTGAATTAAATTTAGTGTAAGGTTCGATTAAACTTATTTTTGAGTGTGTCTGCATCGTAATCCAAGTTCATTTAAATGTATTTATGTCATGTTACAAGCGCGTTGCCGTGCAAAAAGTCCCCTCCTCTCCCCCCTCTCTCTCTCTGTCCCTCTCTCTCTCCCCTCCGCAAAATCTGTCCAATTTTAGTACTATTAAACACATTTCAGTACTATTAAACCACTAGTTATTTGTTTCTTTGTTAATAGATGGCGAATTAGAAGAAATAAAACATTTTTTCAAAGCCAATAGCCTGTTTCTGGTGTTTTTTCAGAGGGTTGGAACAAATTAATTTGTTTTTAGTTCATTTCTATGGGAAACGTTCATTTGAGTCACGAGTAAATCGACATACGAGGTACCACTGTAGTGTATATAAATAATGTGTGCGTGGATTGATGGGAGGAAAATGACAAAGCCTAAAGCCTGTCTCAAAATACGCAATGGGGCTTTTCCAGTAAAAAAAAAAACGGATGCAAAGCCCAACTCAAACATAATCACTCAACACTGGGAGGAATGGGAGCCAATGAACAAATGTTCAAATGAACTGGACGTCTACGAGTGACAAGCTCATTTAAAATCAAAGCAGAAGGACGATTGGATGTCTACTATCATCAATATCAGTGAATGAGTTGATAGCTTGAAAAGATGAGGTTGTGATTATACCAGTGACCTCATACTTACTGTGTTGATTAACTGGTAATATGTTGGGAGTCTGAAAGGTCTTGACAGTGGCGGGGCCTTCCCCTCCGGTCGTTATGACTTGCACTTCCAGTCTGTAGTAAGTGGACGGTCGAAGATTGGACACGACGAGCAGATTGTGATCCTGAGTGACGACAAAGAAACGCAATCAGATGAAATCCTTTAAGTCCGAGACCGAAACTCAGACAAAACAAATGATGACGTTCATAATTCGCCTCGCCTCGGGTTGATAAAACGTGTGGTGGGTGGCGTTATTTATAGACGAGCTCCTGAGGCTGGGAGGTGCAGATAGGCGCACCGTATTGTTGATGGAGCAGATGATGTCAAAAAGAAGTTTTCTTTCCATTTTTTTCGCAAACGATGAAAAGGAAAAAGACGCATAGGCAGATGAAACGATACAAGAGTGTGAGAACGTCTCGGAGCTTTTCCCGTGTGCCTGTCTGCGCTGCAGATTGATGCCGGGGAGGCCACGGGGTGTTGAACTGAAACCAGCCTCAGTATAGAGAAATAGAACACAAGAGATGGAGCTTTTATTTCGGCCAAACACAAGTGACCTTTAGCGCTATTCATCGTATTTCTCTTATAGGAGTTTTTAAAAAATATATGTCGACAATGACACCAGCTCTTGATTACAGAAGCTCCCCAACTTACGAACGAGTTACATTCCGAACGATCGTTCGTAACGTGAATTCGTACGTAAGTTGCTTCAGTGCTAAATTTTGTATTATAATTTATGTTTAAGGCCTATATAAGTATATTGAAGGTTTATATAAGTATGTTTAAGGCTTGTATAAGTAACCTATTGGTTTGTACTGAAAAAAACATTTAATAAAATGGAGAGAATACGTACAGTACTGTACAGACGCTCCCCTACTTACGAACATTCAACTTACGAACAACGGTACATACGAACATGTCTGCAAATTGCGTTTAAGTCCAAAAATGTTCGCAAGTCCAATTTTGTATTTCACGCCTTTTTCGTAGTACTTCTTTCCGCCGCTAATACCGACGCCTGGCGCTGTGAGAGCTCAGCTCACCCAGCATCTACCTTCTTCTTCGTTGCAATGCGGAAGTGCGTGAATGTATCTCCAGTGTGCAAAGAACCTTTTTCATTTGTATCATTAAATATCTCATGCATCCAATATTGAATATGGTTGGTAAAAAGCTAAAGGCTTCTATTGAGGGAGTTGCAAGGAAGAGGCAAGTCATTTCATTTGAAACGAGTGGCAATAATAACGAAGCTTGATGCACGTGAGAGTGGTGAGCGTTGCGCGGGTATACAACTTGAATCATTCGACCGTCAGTACCATTTATAAACAGAAAGATCGAGCAGCAGGACCCAAATATTGAACGTTGCACAAAGTTTGCAAATCAATTGAATGATGCCATATAGTGCTACCGCATCATTTATGATGAAAAAAAGAAGAAAACTGTGCAATCGTCATTAGGTCGCTTCTTTTGGCCAGTTTCTAATACATAAATCTCTCTCTCTCTCTTCTCTCTCTCTCTCTCTCTCTCTCTCTCTCTCTCTCTCTCTCTCTCTCTCTCTCTCTCTCTCTCTCTCTCCAGTACTGTACATATTCTCTCCATTTTATTAAATGTGTTTTTTTTCAGTACAAACCAATGCGTGTTACTTATACAAGCCTTAAACATACAAATGCACTTATATAAACCTTCAATATACTTATATCGGCCTTAAACATAAATTATAATACAAAATATAGCACTGAATCAACTTACAAACAAATTCAACTTATGAACCAGCTCGGAACCAATTGCGTTCGTAAGTAGGGGAGCGTCTGTATATGTTTTGACGAAAGTTTGGCGACACTCTTTTTCCTTGTCGACGATAATGTCAAATATTTATTCATCGTATTAGACGTGCTTCATAACTGAGCAAAGAATACCCCGAGATTTGGTACAAACGTAAAGCTGGCATGCAAAATGACTTGAATGGCTGGACATCGTAAGGCTTTTTCTTTTAAAAAAAGTGGTCTATGTAAAGTAAAGCTTTTATTGGTTTAAAAAATAAATACTATGTATATATAGTCAGGCTTTTTTCTTTAAAAATGACCATGTATATTAAGGGTTTTTATTAAAAAATGACCATGTATAGTAAGGCTTTTTTATTTAAAAAAAAAAAAACGACCATGTACAGTAAAGCGTTTTTCTTAAAAGACGACATAGTATAGTAAGGCTTTTTTTCTTAAAAAATGACATAGTATTGTAAGGCTTTTTTCTTTAAAAAAACGACATAGTATTGTAAGGCTTTTTTTCGTAAAAAACGACATAGTATAGTAAGGCTTTTTTCTTAAAAAACAACATAGTATAGGCTTTTTTCTTTAAAGACGACATAGTATAGTAAGGCTTATTTTCTTTAAAAATGACATAGTATAGTAAGGCTTTTTATTTACAAAAAAGACCATGTATAGTAAGGCTTTTTTCTTAAAAAATGACCATGTATAGTAAGGCTTTTTTGTTTAAAAAAGACCATGTATAGTAAGGCTTTTTTTCTTAAAAAAACGACATAGTCGGGGAAGGCTTTTTCCCTAAAAAACGACATAGTATAGTATGGCTTTCCCCCCTAAAAAACGACATAGTATAGCATGGCTTTTTTTCTTGAAAAACGACATAGTAGAGGAAGCCTTTTTTTCTTAAAAAACGATATTGTATAGTAAGGCTTCTTTTCTTAAAAAACGACATAGTATAGTAAGGCTTTTTTTCTTTAAAAAATGACAGCAAGTAAGGCTAAGAGAGTCGGAGAATAAATCTGACTTCTGATTCTTCACCTTCTAGTTGTTGCTGTGGTCCACTGGCAAAATCATTGGGTCAGAACATGAGGCGGGAATCAGGAGTGAGTTCAATTCCACTTGTTGCAATTCTCAAATTGTTTATTGAGGTAATGAAAAGGATAAATACAACTTCCAACTTTACAGAGGTGCAGTGGCAAAGACAATGGGTCAGAACTTCAGGTGGACTCAAGTTCAAATCAGAAGTGAGTTTGATTCCACTCTTTGCAATTCTTAAATTGTTTATTGAGGTAATTAAAAGGATAAATATAACTTCCAATCACATTATTTCAGAAGACACTGTGGTCCAGTGGCAAGAACAATGGGTTGAAATTGAAGTTGGACACAAGTTCAAATCTGGAGTTAGTTCAAGTCCACTCTTTGCAAATCTCAAATTGTTTATTGAGGTGATGAAAATGATAAATATAACTTCCAATCATCTCATTTCAGAAGTCACTGTGGTCCAGTGGCAAAGACAATGGGTCAGACAGACCTCAAGTTAGTGGATTTGACTGCCGTGTGGGAGATGGGGTTCGAATCCCGCTCTCGTTTGACTAATCACTACACTAGTAGTTCAGTAAATGGGTAATCCTTTTTTCATTCAAATAAAGACTTAGTCATTTTTTTCAGCAAAACAATATTTCCGGTCAGCCTTCGGCTGACCGGAAGACAGTTGGGAGGGGGGGGTTCCTGGTGGTGTTCGACAGTCGGCCTTCGGCCGACTGCCGACACCATACAGTCGTTGACCGGCGACACCGGGACGTGAACCCTCGACACCCACGTCGCAGGCAAGTGACTTACCCACTACACCACGAGGCGGCCCGCCTATACATGATTGGAAGTTATATTTATCCTTTTCATTACCTAAATAAATAATTTGAGAATTGCAAAGAGTGGAATTGAACTCATTCCTGATTTGAACTTGAGTCCACCTGAAGTTCTGACCCATTGTCTTTGCCACTGGACCACAGTGACTTCTGAAATGATGTGATTGGAAGTTATATCTATCCTTTGCATTACCTCAATAAACAATTTGAGGATTGCAAAGAGTGGAATTGAACTCATTCCTGATTTGAACTTGAGTCCACCTGAAGTTCTGACCCATTGTCTTTGCCACTGGACCACAGTGACTTCTGAAATGATGTGATTGGAAGTTATATCTATCCTTTTCATGACCTCAATAAACAATTTGAGAATTGCAAAGAGTGGAATTGAACTCATTCCTGATTTGAACTTGAGTCCACCTGAAGTTCTGACCCATTGTCTTTGCCACTGGACCACAGTGACTTCTGGAATGATGTGATTGGAAGTTATATCTATCCTTTTCATGACCTCAATAAACAATTTGAGAATTGCAAAGAGTGGAATTGAACTCATTCCTGATTTGAACTTGAGTCCACCTGAAGTTCTGACCAATTGTCTTTGCCACTGGACCACAGTGACTTCTGAAATGATGTGATTGGAAGTTATATGTATCCTTTTCATTACCTCAATAAACAATTTGAGAATTGCAAAGAGTTGAATTGAACTCATTCCTGATTTGAACTTGAGTCCACCTGAAGTTCTGACCCATTGTCTTTGCCACTGGACCACAGTGACTTCTGAAATGATGTGATTGGAAGTTATATCTATCCTTTTCATTACCTCAATAAACAATTTGATAATTGCAAAGAGTGGAATTAAACTCATTCCTGATTTGAACTTGAGTCCACCTGAAGTTCTGACCCATTGTCTTTGCCACTGGACCACAGTGACTTCTGAAATGATGTGATTGGAAGTTATATCTATCCTTTTCATTACCTCAATAAACAATTTGAGAATTGCAAAGAGTGGAATTGAACTCATTCCTGATTTGAACTTGAGTCCACCTGAAGTTCTGACCCATTGTCTTTGCCACTGGACCACAGTGACTTCTTTTTTTCTTTTGAACCTCTACACCACAAATTGACCACACTTTACTTTGTCATTATTGGAAGGTCTTGACTACAAATATATAGAAACAACTAAGAGAAAATATTTCACAACTGGTATTCGAACCCCAGCCTCCCACATGGCAATCCGGTGAGTGAACCTCTACGCCACAAATTGGCCACACTTTACTTTGTCATTATTGGAAGGTCTTGACTACAAATATATAGAAACAACTAACGGAAAATGTTTCCCAACTGAGATTCGAACCCCAGCCTCCCACATGGCAGTCGGGTGAGTCTACCTCTACACCACGAATTAGCCACACTTTACTTTGTCATTATTGGAAGGTCTTGACTAGAAATATATAGAAACAACTAAGGAAAAATGTTTCCCAACTGGGATTTGAACCCAGGCTGCCCACATGGCAGACAGGTGAGTTGACCTCTACGCTATGAATTGGCCACACTTTACTTTGTCATTATTGGAAGGTCTTGACTACAAATATATAGAAACAACTAAGAGAAAATATTTCCCAACTGGGATTTGAACCCCAGCCTCCCACATGGCAGTCCAGTGAGTGAACCTCTACACCACAAATTGGCCACACTTTACTTTAACATTATTGGAAGGTGTTGACTACAAATATATAGAAACAACTAAGGGAAAATGTTTCCCAACTGAGATTCGAACCCCAGCCTCCCACATGGCAGTCCAGTGAGTGTACCTCTACGCCACGAATTAGCCACACTTTACTTTGTCATTATTGGAAGGTCTTGACTACAAATATATAGAAACAACTGAGAGAAAATATTTCACAACTGGTATTCGAACCCCAGCCTCCCACATGGCAATCCGGTGAGTGAACCTCTACGCCACAAATTGGCCACACTTTACTTTGTCATTATTGGAAGGTCTTGACTACAAATATATAGAAACAACTAACGGGAAATGTTTCCCAACTGAGATTCGAACCCCAGCCTCCCACATGGCAGTCGGGTGAGTCTACCTCTACGCCACTAATTAGCCACACTTTACTTTGTCATTATTGGAAGGTCTTGACTACAAATATATAGAAACAACTAAGAGAAAATATTTCCCAACTGGGATTTGAACCCCAGCCTCCCACATGGCAGTCCGGTGAGTGTACCTCTACGCCACGAATTAGCCACACTTTACTTTGACATTATTGGAAGGTCTTGACTAGAAATATATAGAAACAACTAAGGAAAAATGTTTCCCAACTGGGATTTGAACCCAGGCTGCCCACATGGCAGACAGGTGAGTTGACCTCTACACTATGAATTGGCCACACTTTACTTTGTCATTATTGGAAGGTCTTGACTACAAATATATAGAAACAACTAAGGGAAAATGTTTCCCGATCGGGATTCGAACCCAGGCTACCCACATGGCAGACAGGTAAGTTAACTTCTACGCTATGAATTGGCCACACTTCATTTTGTCATTATTGGAAGGTCTTGACTACAAATATATAGAAACAACTAACGGAAAATGTTTCCCAACTGATATTCGAACCCCAGCCTCCCACATGGCAGTCCGGTGGGTGAACCTCTACACCACAAAGTGGCCACAATTTACTTTGTTATTATTGGAAGGTCTTGACTACAAATATATAGAAACAACTAAGGGAAAATATTTCACAACTGGGATCCGAACCGCAGCCTCCCACATGGCAATCCGGTGAGTGAACCTCTACGCCACGAATTGGCGACACTTTACTTTGTCATTATTGGAAGGTCTTGACTACAAATATATAGAAACAACTAACGGAAAATGTTTCCCAACTGAGATTCGAACCCCAGCCTCCCACATGGCAGTCCGGTGAGTGTACCTCTACGCCACGAATTGGCCACACTTTACTTTGTCATTATTGGAAGGTCTTGACTACAAATATATAGAAACAACTAAGGGAAAATGTTTCCCAACTGGGATTTGAACCCAGGCTGCCCACATGGCAGACAGGTGAGTTAACCTCTACGCCACAAATTGGCCACAATTCACTTTAACATTATTGGAAGGTGTTGACTACAAATATATAGAAACAACTAAGGGAAAATGTTTCCCGATCGGGATTTGAACCCAGGCTACCCACATGGCAGACAGGTAAGTTAACCTCTACGCCATGAATTGGCCACACTTCATTTTGTCATTATTGGAAGGTCTTGACTACAAATAAAATGTTTTGCTGAAAAAAATGACTAAGTCTTTATTTTAATGAAAAAAAGATTACCCATTTACTGAACTACATAGTGTAGTGATCAGCCAAACGAGAGAGGGATTCGAACCCCAGTTGCCCACATGGCAGTCAGATGAGTTAACCTCTACGCCACAAATTAACCACCCTTTACTTTGTCCTTATTGGAAGGTCTTGACTACAAATATATAGAAACAACTAAGGGAAAATGTTTCCCAACTGGGATTTGAACCCCTCCCTCCCACATGACAGTCCAGTGAGTGAACCTCTACACCACAAATTGGCCACACTTTACTTGGTCATTATTGGAAGGTCTTGACTACAAATATATAGAAACAACTAACGGAAAATGTTTCCCAACTGAGATTCGAACCCCAGCCTCCCACATGGCAGTCCAGTGAGTGTACCTCTACACCACGAATTGGCCACACTTTACTCTGTCATTATTGGAAGGTCTTGACTACAAATATATAGAAACAACTAAGGGAAAATGTTTCCCAACTGGGATTTGAATCCAGGCTGCCCACATGGCAGACAGGTGAGTTAACCTCTATGCCACGAATTGGCCACAATTCACTTTAACATTATTGGAAGGTGTTGACTACAAATATATAGAAACAACTAAGGGAAAATGTTTCCCAAATGGGATTCGAACCCCAGCCTCCCACATGGCAGTCAGGTGAGTAAACCTCTACACCACAAATTGGCCACACTTTGATTAGTCATTATTGGAAGGTCTTGACTACAAACATAAAGAAACAACTAAGGGAAAATGTTTCCAGAACGGGATTCGAACCCAGGCTTCCCACATGGCAGACAGGTGAGTTAACCTCTATGCCACTAATTGGCCACAATTCACTTTAACATTATTGGAAGGTGTTGACGACAAATATATCGAAACAACTAACGGAAAACGTTTCCCAACTGGGATTCGAACCCCAGCCTCCCACATGGCAGTCCAGTGAGTGTACCTCTATGTCACAAATTGGCCTTACTTTACTTTCTCATTATTGGAAGGTCTTGACTACAAATATATAGAAACAACTAAGGGAAAATGTTTCCCAACTGGGATTTGACACCAGGCTGCCCACATGGCAGACAGGTGAGTTAACCACTATGCCACAAATTGGCCACAATTCACTTTAACATTATTGGAAGGTGTTGACTACAAATATATAGAAACAACTAAGGGAAAATGTTTCCCGATCGGGATTCAAACCCAGGCTACCCACATGGCAGACGGGTAATTTAACCTCTATGCTATGAATTGGCCACACTTCACTTTGTCATTATTGGAAGATGTTGACTACAAATATATAGAAACAACTAAGGGAAAATGTTTCCCAACTGAGATTCAAACCCCAGCCTCCCACATGGCAGTCAGGTGAGTGAACCTCTACACCACAAATTGGCCACACTTCAACCTGTCATTATTGAAAGGTCTTGACTACAAATATATAGAAACAACTAAGGGAAAATGGCTCCCGACCAGGATTCGAATCCAGGCTGCCCACATGGCAAACAGGTAAGTTAACCTCTACGCCACAAATTGGCCACACTTTACTTTGTCATTATTGGAAGGTGTTGACTACAAATATATAGAAACAACTAAGGGAAAATGTTTCCCAACTAGGATTTGAACCCCAGCCTCCCACATGGCAGTCAAGTGAGTGAACCGCTACATCACGAATTGGCCACATTTTACTTTGTCATTATTGGAAGGTCTTGACTACAAATATATAGAAACAACTGACGGAGAATGTTTCCCAACTGGGATTTGAACCCCAGCCTCCCACATGGCAATCCGGTGAGTGAACCTCTACGCCACGAATTGCCCACACTTTACTTTTTCATTATTGAAAGGTCTTGACTGCAAATATTTAGAAACAACTAAGGGAAAATGTTTCCCAAATGGGATTGGAACCCAGGCTGCCTACCTGGCAGACAGGTGAGTTAACCTCTATGCCACGAATTGGCCACAATTCATTTTAACATTATTGGAAGGTGTTGACTACAAATATATAGAAACAACTAAGGGAAAATGTTTCCCGATCGGGATTCGAACCCAGGCTACCCACATGGCAGACGGGTAAGTTAACCTCTACGCTATGAATTGGCCACACTTCACTTTGTCATTATTGGAAGATGTTGACTACAAATATATAGAAACAACTAAGGGAAAATGTTTCCCAACTGAGATTCAAACCCCAGCCTCCCACAAGGCAGTCAGGTGAGTGAACCTCTACACCACAAATTGGCCACACTTCAATATGTCATTATTGGAAGGTCTTGACTACAAATATATAGAAACAACTAAGGGAAAATGTTTCCCGATCGGGATTCGAACCCAGGCTACCCACATGGCAGACAGGTAAGTTAACCTCTACGCTATGAATTGGCCACACTTCACTTTGTCATTATTGGAAGGTGTTGACTACAAATATATAGAAACAACTAAGGGAAAATGTTTCCCAACTAGGATTTGAACCCCAGCCTCCCACATGGCAGTCAAGTGAGTGAACCACTACATCACAAATTGGCCACATTTTACTTTGTCATTATTGGAAGGTCTTGACTACAAATATATAGAAACAACTGACGGAGAATGTTTCCCAACTGGGATTCAAACCCCAGCCTCCCACATGGCAATCCGGTGAGTGAACCTCTACGCCACGAATTGCCCACACTTTACTTTTTCATTATTGAAAGGTCTTGACTGCAAATATTTAGAAACAACTAAGGGAAAATGTTTCCCAAACGGGATTGGAACCCAGGCTGCCTACCTGGCAGACAGGTGAGTTAACCTCTATGCCACGAATTGGCCACAATTCATTTTAACATTATTGGAAGGTGTTGACTACAAATATATAGAAACAACTAAGGGAAAATGTTTCGCGATCGGGATTCGAACCCAGGCTACCCACATGGCAGACGGGTAAGTTAACCTCTACGCTATGAATTGGCCACACTTCATTTTGTTATTATTGGAAGATGTTGACTACAAATATATAGAAACAACTAAGGGAAAATGTTTCCCGATCGGGATTCGAACCCAGGCTACCCACATGGCAGACAGGTAAGTTAACCTCTACGCTATGAATTGGCCACACTTCACTTTGTCATTATTGGAAGGTGTTGACTACAAATATATAGAAACAACTAAGGGAAAATGTTTCCCAACTAGGATTTGAACCCCAGCCTCCCACATGGCAGTCAAGTGAGTGAACCGCTACATCACGAATTGGCCACACTTTACTTTGTCATTATTGGAAGGTCTTGACTACAAATATATAGAAACAACTAACGGAGAATGTTTCCCAACTGGGATTCGAACCCCAGCCTCCAACATGGCAGTCCGGTGAGTGAACCTCTACGCCACGAATTGCCCACACTTTACTTTTTCATTATTGAAAGGTCTTGACTGCAAATATTTAGAAACAACTAAGGGAAAACGTTTCCCAAACGGGATTGGAACCCAGGCTGCCTACATGGCAGACAGGTGAGTTAACCTCTATGCCACGAATTGGCCACAATTCGTTTTAACATTATTGGAAGGTGTTGACTACAAATATATAGAAACAACTAAGGGAAAATGTTTCCCAACTGGGATTCACACCCCAGCCTCCCACATGGCAGTCAGGTGAGTAAACCTCTACACCACAAATTGGCCACACTTCGATATGTCATTATTGGAAGGTCTTGACTACAAATATAAAGAAACAACTAAGGGAAAATGTTTTCCAAACGGGATTCGAATCCAGGCTGCCCACATGGCAGACAGGTGAGTTAACCTCTATGCCACTAATTGGCCACAATTCACTTTAACATTATTGGAAGGTGTTGACAACATATATATAGAAACAACTAAGGGAAAATGTTTCCCGATCGGGATTCGGACCCAGGCTACCCACATGGCAGACAGGTATGTTAACCTCTATGCTATGAATTGGCCACCATTCACATTGTCATTATTGGAAGGTGTTGACTACAAATATATAGAAACAACTAAGGGAAAATGTTTACCAAACAGGATTTGAACCCAGGCTGCCCACATGGCAGACAGGTGAGTTAACCTCTATGCCACAAATTGGCCACACTTCACTTTAACATTATTGGAAGGTGTTGACTACAAATACATAGAAACAACTAAGGGAAAATGGCTCCCGACCGGGATTCGAACCCAGGCTGCCCACATGGTAGACAGGTGAGTTAACCTCTACACCACAAATTGGCCAAACTTCACTTTGTCGTTATTAGAAGGTGTTGACTACAAATATATAGAAACAACTAAGGGAAAATGTTTCCTGATCGGGATTCAAACCCAGGCTAACCACATGGCAGACAGGTGAGTTAACCTCTACGCAATGAATTGGCCACACTACACTTTGTCATTATTGGAAGGTGTTGACTACAAATATATAGAAACAACTAAGGGAAAATGTTTCCTGATCGGGATTCAAACCCAGTCTACCCACATGGCAGACAAGTGAGTTAACCTCTACGCAATGAATTGGCCACACTTCACTTTGTCATTATTGGAAGGTGTTGACTACAAATATATAGAAACAACTAAGGGAAAAGGTTTCCCAACCAGGATTTTAACCTACGCTGCCCACATGGCAGACAGTTGAGTGAACCTGTACGCCACGAATTGGCCACACATCACTTTAACATTATTTGAAGCTGTTGACTACAAATATATAGAAACAACTAAGGGAAAATCTTTCCCGACAGGGATTCAAACCCAGACTGCCCACATGGCAGACAGGTGAGTTAACCTCTACGTCACGAAAAGGGCCACACTTCACTTTGTCATTATTGGAAGGTGTTGACTACAAATATATAGAAACATCTAAGGGAAAATGTTTCCTGACCAGGATTTGAACCCAGGCTGCCCACACGGCAGACAGGTGAGTTAACCTCTACGCCACGAACTGGCCACACATTGCATTGTCATTATTGGAAGGTCTTGACTACAAATATATAGAAACAACCAAGGGAAAATGTTTCCCGACCGGGATTCAAACCCCAGCTGCCCACATGGCAGTCAGGTGAACAAACTTCTACGCAATGAAGTGGCAACACTTTACTTTGCGGGCCAGATTTGGCCCCCGGGCCACTACTTTGACACCGGTGCGGTACATAGTGCTTTTTTTTATCCTAAAACAGAAAGTCGGCACTCATGATTTACTTTCTCGGGCCGCACAAAATGATGTGGCCGGCCAGATTTGGCCCCTGGGTCGCCACTTTGACACCTGTGCGGTACATAGTGCTTTTAAAAAAAAATCCTAAAACAGAAAGTCGGTAGTCATGATTTGCTTTCTTGGGCCGCACAAAATGAGGCGACGGGCCAGATTTGGCCCCCGGGCCGCCACTTTGACACCTGTGCTCTACACCATGATGTAGACATACTTAACTCTGTCATTATTGGAAAGTCTTGACTACAAATATATACGCCTGCAAGAAGGCAATGACGTATCCCTACTCCTGCGAGAAGGCCTTGGTGTCACAAAATCGAATTCTGATTGGTTAAAGCAACAGTCTTATCGACGCTTGTTTAATGCAGCAGAGCCCGCAGAACTGATTGTGAAGGCCTTGAGGCAGATTTCTGACCCTGGCAACAAATAATGGCTGAAATGTGATTGGTCAAATGCTTCAATATGAAAACACATCTGGAAGCAGTGCAACCAGCGGGAAAGCAATGAAAGGAAGCTAACAGACCATTTGGAATTATTTCATAAGTATTGATGGACAGAATATAATATATGATTCAGATATGTCTTAGGCCTTGAAGGCCCTGACGGCACACCACTGGTGAAATGTGACTGATTGTTAAGCATGTCCAAAATATTGCCTTTTATCGATTGAATGCCTTTGAATTAAATTGTGGCAGACTGTAATATAAGCACATATCATATTGTGGGCTGGAATAGTATCGACTTAAGATATCCTGATTCCAGGTATCAAATCGTAAGTGAAAAATTGCGAATTTTCTTTAAAAAAAATTGAATACGCCTCACATTTGATTTTCTCTCCGCAAGCTAAATTTGGATTTGTGAGAGGAGATAATCAGCAGACAGGCAAAGACAGGATAGTACCATCACAATCAATTGCTCTGTTAAGAAAAGGTGAGCCTAATATCTCTCTTTCAAGTGTCGCAATTGAAGCACACTCAACAAGTGAAGAAAACAGCGGGATTGTGTTTCCCTGGTAACCACATCTCGGCTCAGTAAGCGGCAAATTTTTCTTACTGGAGGCAGAATTTGGGACTGAGAGATGATGCTGTTGGGCAGGCTGTTTTGTCGACTCTCGGTGGTGATTTCAGCCCAGGTGACTTGAAAGCCGGTAATGCGTTGGTGGGCCGCCACTCGAGACACACGCCACAGGAAGCTGCCGCTGATATTTCCTCCGATGATGGAAAACGTAGCTGTCAGGTTTTCGGGCTTGGCCAAAACTTTAGGAAGTGCTGCAGCTGTTAGGAAAAAAACAGAGCAGTTCTTTTCTTTCTCGCCAAGGATCCAGTCAAAATTGATACCCGTATATGTTATCTCCAAAGCAGCGCCAAGGACGATGCTTTTTCATGCGTATTATGACGCCATTGAGTAAAACTGCCATTAATCATAGCTAGAATACTGTACATGTGGCCTTGCAGGAGGTAGCGCATTTGTGCCAGACTATTTCTTGGCCCAATCAGATTTTTTGGGGTGGCGAGAATCTCGTTATGGTGAAAAATTGTTTAGATAGTTAGTGGAATTTATTTCATGAAGATGAAATACACTTACAGTGTTTATTTGTCATAGGGAGAGTATAATCAGATGGTTTGGAGAAATGTCTAAATACTCGCCTGGCTCTCCCGGGCAGGGGATGTGTTTGGGGGTCTTGCTCCGTATGGTGGCGCATGACGGCGTGAGGAAGGTGGTACTCTCCTCCTTGGAGCGTCTCTTGGATTTGAGCATGTGAACCGTGACTTTGTACTTGCAAGAGAACAACAGGCCTGGGAGGTTGATGTAGTTCTCCTGAGCCAAGAAACACAGCATTGATGACTTTGACATGACACCGAGGGGCCGTGTCCCGCCGAGCCTTCGAGATAATTAAAAGCGCCAAGGCGGATCGCGTTCCCGCAACGGGCTCAGTTTGCAGCCTCACTTTAATTCTCTGATAAGTCAGTGACCAAACCTGTGTTCCACCCAAAATAACATGTACATCACTGTCAAAGTGGGAATTCTTGAGGTTTGCCTGATCTTTTGTGGGTACCGATTGCGTATTTTTTCATTTGAGTCAAGTCACCGGATTTTGTGTATCTACAGATAATCAGTCGCGATCGGATACCTTGAAATTATATTAAAGGAAAAATAGCACATCCAAATGTTCATATTTCATTCATTCATTTTCCAAACCGCTTATCTTCACATGGGTTGCAGGGGGTGCTGGAGTCTATCCCAGCTAACTATGGGCACCAAGCGAGGGACACCATGAATTGGTGGTCAGACAACCATAAAGTGTTCAACCAGCCTACCCTGCATGTTTTTGTGGTTGTGGGAGGAACCAGAGTACCTGGAGAAAACCCACGCAAGCTGGGGGAGAACATGCAAACACCAACACAGTGAGGACCAACCTGGGATCGAACCCTTGACCCCAGAACTGTGAGGCCCACCCACTAACCACTTGAGTTATCGCAATAAAACTCAAATCCATTTTGACTCGGGGCTTCCAGTCAAAATTGATGGTTTGGATGCCAAGTGAATTAATATATAAAAATAAATAAAAACATTTCAAAAACCTACTAATCTTATTTTACTCGATTCCAAAGCTCTGAAAATAACGTGATCGGGCTCGATATCCAATCACATCTGTAATCTTTAGCGGCCTAAACATGAGCTACAACAAAAATTAATTGTCCTGGACCTGTTTCTAATCAATCAACAGTCAATTTGGTTGAAATTTGAATGATCAAAGAAATTAAATTATGCAAAAAGGAGGATGTTTTTTTAATGATTTTTTTAAAGGATTGTCTCTATAGCATTTCAGCAATACTTTTAAGTGGTACTCGGACATTTCGTCGAAAGACGTTTGGTCGACCGGACGTTTGGTCGACCGGACGTTTGGTCGACCGGACGTTTGGTCGCCGGATTTTTACTGTTGAAACCAGCTCTCAAAATTCTAATCACGAGAGATAGAGTGAGTTTAATATCTAAATATCTAATATGAAAATATCAACAGTAAACTCTGTCATAATTTGACAGCGAGCGAAACCGGCGACCAAACCTCCGTTCTACCAAACGTCCGGTCGACCAAACGTCCGGTCGACCAAACGTCCGGTCGACCAAACGTCCGGTCGACCAAACGTCCGGTCGACCAAACGTCCGGTCGACCAAACGTCCGGTCGACCAAACGTCCGGTCGACCAAACGTCCGGTCGACCAAACGTCCGGTCGACCAAACGTCCGGTCGACCAAACGTCCGGTCACGCTTTTAAGTATATCAATAGTCACTGAAGTAAACAAGATCAGCCCAGGTTTTGAGTCAAAAATAAAGAATCTCTGCTTTTCACACATTCATTTGAAAGGAAAGGAATTGGGTTCCTCACACTATTAAAGTGTCGGCGTAATCAAATACTTTAGTTCTCACTAATTCAATACGTAATGGGCACTCTCGATGAGCCGTACGTTGTATTAGAACCACATTGCTCGTATGACTGGAGCGTTCATTAGTGAAGCATTAAGGCAAAAATGTGTTCGTTTGATTTAAAAAATGCTAAACAAGGATAAACAATTGGACAAATGTTGTCCAGTACAGCTGTCATTTTAATTTACTGGAGAACTTCAAGTCATATGTTTAAGATCTGCGTACTGTAAGAGGATGAAATCATTTAAACATCCACCGCCCAAAAGAAAAGCATTTCTTTCTTTGTCGAGAAAATCTTGCTGACATGTGAATTTCAATTTCTCTCTGGAATTAATGGTGTTTGGATATTAACAGGCGTTCCCTGGAGAGCCGCCGTGTACATTCTCGCTGATAGCAAACAGCTTTGATTAAAAGTGAATGCGGTGCTGCTTTCACATGAAAGCACAAGTCTGGAATCCTTCCCGGTCATCTATAGAAGCAGGATGTATATTTCCTAGCAACCGCAGTTGGGCTCCTCAAAGAATGTGTTGATTGGCCAGGTCTCTGCCATCCTGTATCAGGCTGAGCCCAAACAACCCCCCAACCCCTCGCCCCCTTACCCAGTATGGAAGCTCAGTCACTGCTGTCCTCCATTCCGGGAACATTTGCTTTATTAAATGCCTTTTATTGGCCATCACCCCACTGGCCCGACCACAAGACTGAATCAGCGCTCACAACAACGGCCATTGATTTGCCGAGTGCCACTGGGCTTCGGTTCACCGAGCGGAGGATTTGCTGGGCTAAAGTGTTAAACAAAAAGAAGGGGCGCGTGCTTGGAATAGCACGGAGCTGCTGATGAGGTGCTTTCTTTGCACAGGCCAAACTTTTTCAAGTGGAGACCAAAATTAGAATCTGGATTCTTTTCCGAGACCGAAAAATGTACTAAAAAACATTGCGTATGGCTGGATTGATACAAGTGGAATTTCTGGCTTCTGAGTGGAACATTTTGGATATTCGTCAGGCCACGCATAACTAACAAAACCATTAAATATGTTCGAAATATCCTACATTAGGACCATCATATAAGGGAAATGATTGGAGATGACAGGCAGTAGAGTAAAGCTAATGTTACTAGCATTTATTTAACTCATTGGCTGTGCGATTTGGACAAAATGTCCTATCACAATTTGGGCCATTTCTATAGCGATATTAATGAGCTACCATACAATATAATATAATTTTGAATTGATTGGTGAAAAATTATATAACAATTATAACAGCTTTCACCCCGTTCGCTTTATTTTTGCATTGGCATTAAACTGACATGGCCACAAATCCAAAATGTATCAAGTCGGGCTGCAACTTAAAACTATCCAGTGTAAACAAGAGTAGCGCAGTTGTATACCTATTTTTGCTCAATTGTAAAGCTATCTAAGACCTACAAATACTTGTAACTAGTGTGTGACTTATATGATTGCTTTGTATTAGATTAGGATAATAGCATTAATACTAAATTAATGAATATTGGTGTTGAAATGAACTGTGTTGTCTGTTCTATATGGATTATATTTGTTATTATTCTCAATTGTCTTGCATGGATTACTCACAATTTGGGAAATACTGGATGGCAATAGGGATATCTTAAGGCCTATTAGTGGTACACCATTGGCATATGGAATCCCATAAATTTTACTTTGGCGATAAAAACGCTATCAGGGCAGCCAACGAGTTCACTTAAAATTGTATTTGTATGATATCCGTATCGGCAATACAGACCCAGTAGTCATTTGGATGGATATCATATTATGCAGTACCCGACACCATTGTTCTCCACATTCTCTTTGTGTTGTTGTGTAAGTTGTGATTTCAGCCGATAGCTTGTTTGCTTACAGAAGAATAGTAAAAGGCAGCATGTATGAATGTTGATAAAATGTTATCTGTAGCGCTCTGAAAAAAAAAAAACGTTTGCCATTTTGAACAGTGTTTATAGGTCAAGAGGTCGATAAAATCAAAACTGTTTTGCTATCGGACGATAAGTTGATACAGTCATCATTGTCATCGGTTTAATTTTTTCACGTCTGCATTTGCAAATCTAGTTCTAATAAAAAAGGCTACTGGAAACAAACCTGCGTGGCAGATTTTTCTGGTCCCCGCGTCTCATTGTGGTGGCAGTATTCTGGCATCCACTGGACATGGTAGCGGTTCATTCCAGGCTCTGGAACAGATAAAAGTGAAACTTTTTTTTAAAAACAATTCCATTATACCTTTAAAACACTGAGAATCACATAATAGTGTTGTTTGTAGTGTTTCGCGGTGTTGGGGCAATCAAAACCATAGTGCTTTTACTACTTGTAAAAGGAAAAGAAAAAAATGCTGTTTTAAAGCAACAAAAGCTACAAAAACAAAAAGCAATTTGCCTCTAGGAAAGAGTTTCTTTTAACATCTTTATCTTTAATAGAGTAAATGCTTAAGAGGTTAGTCAATAACTATAACTTTACAACAATTCTGCACCCTCGGTTTCTGAAATACCACTGAATTTAGCCTGGCAATTCATCTTCCATACTGCACATCCTCGTTAGGGATGCAGGGGCCTAGCCCTTTTGACTTCAGGAGAAAGGCAGACTGCACCCTAGAGTGGTCGCCAGTAAGCCATAGGACACACACAGACAGATGACCATTCAAACTCACAATCATACCGCCATCAGCGGGAATCGACCCAACGCCTGCCTGCACCGAAGTCAGGCGAGATACGAGCTTAATGCGTTCCGGGACTGAGCTTGTATGTCGATTTACTTGTATCTCAAATCAACGTTTCCCATAGAAATGAACTATAAATACAATTAATTCGTTCCCACCCTCAGAAAAAACATTTAAAAAACAGGATATTACAATGGATTTTTTTGGTTGTAATTCATCATCTACTAACAGAGTAACAAATAACTAGTGGTTATGAGGTTTAATAATAAAATGAGACATTAGTATGCAATACCACAGGGAGTTCGCGGATGGGCGAGCGAGAGAGAGAAAGATGGATGCGCTCGTAACGTAACATAAACTTTAAATGTAACTTAAATGAACTTAGATTCCTATACACTCACACACTTAAAAAAGTTTTAATCCTATGTTACACTAGATTTATACCTTCTTGTGCAATAACCAAGGCAAAGAGGTTAATGTATTCCACCGCGGCTTTTGAGGCTAACTTCCTGCTTCTCCATATGTATTGGCAAGCCAGCTCAGTCACGCGTACGCTACTCATGTTTTTCGATTATTTCATGCTTAACATCGATTGTCATCATACGCCTTTTCTTCGCACTACCCTTCATTGCACCGGCTTGCTTTGGACCCATTGTGTTTCCATTAATTGTGCAGTGACTAACGCAAAAAAAAAACGCTACGCCCAGTGCTTGTAGATATCTTTACACAAAGGAGATGCGATGAGAAAGACAGTGTGGGTTATTGTTAGGGTCTCGCCACCTGGCTGTCTCGCATGCTCGTAGCTCAAGTTTAATGTGCTTGGAATTTTACTCGTATCTCAACTTCCACGTATGTCGGGGCACTCGTATGTCAAGGTATTACTGTATTTTTTTTAATACTCAAGCTGTTCCCACACATGCTTTTTTTTCTGCAGCTGCATTTTGGGACTTGTCTCGTTTAGGCCACTTTGCACGTTTGGCAGCAAGCACATGCAGTAAGCAGCTAGCTAGTGAACGTTTAACAGCTAAAAATCGTTCCAGATACTTCCTCAGGGACTTTGTAGAAACTTAAAGCAGAGCTAACAGCGTGTAAATAGTGGACAGATGCAGAGTCCGTGCGGAAGACGGCGATGCAGCTGTTTGCTATCAAGTCGGTAAAATGTCTGTTTGGACCCCGAGCGCCTGAAAAGTGAGAGAGTAATCCTCGCTGCAGCCGGAATGGCCGTAATTGGACACATTAGCCCTCGTAAATGCACTCTCATGAGCTCATCATCAGCATCACCCTCCTCTTATGTTACCGAATTCATTATTCATTCAACCGTGCCGTTTGAATGTGTGCAAAAAAACGCGTCCGATTAATAATTGAGCGGCGCTCCGTTCGCCTGCAGCAGGGGCCGAGGTTGTGGCGGGGAGATAAAAAGGGCCCTTTGAAGAGTTAGACTCAGCGTTGGCACCCGGAGCCCCAGAGCTCGTTGGAAGCAGAAGAGAGGAATTACAGGGTACCACGAAGTAGAGGGGAGGGAAAAAATACAAAAAAAATATATGCTGTGTTTGTCTGGCAAAAAGAGAAGGTGGCATGCATGACAAGAAGTTGAAAATTGAAAAAAGGGCAGTGGTTGATACATGTCGTAAGATAGTAGGTCACTCATACATACCTGTCAACCTCTGCCGATAACTGCCCTTATAAATGATTATGATTCCCCTTACAAACCCCCAAAAAACCTTACAAACACCGTACGACTCGTACGGTGTTTGTAAGGTTTTTCGGGGGTTTGTAAGGGGAATCATAATCATTTATAAGGGCAGTTATCGGCAGAGGTTGACAGGTATGCTCATAGCTCATTGGCAGTTGACAGCAATGGAGGTCCAAACAATTTCACAGGGAGGCCTACCAGCGATCCTAGGATCACTGCCTGACCCCAAGTCAAATTGGATTAGACGTCTAGCAACATCAATAGCAGGTAAAAATGATCCCTAAAAGCCAGCCATCCGAGTTCATATGGATTTGATGTTTATTGCTGTCAATAGCAGTGACCGAGTTCAATATCTGAAGAAATTGAACTACAAAATAAATTGTGTCAACTCAGCCTTACCATGAATCCCGATGACTGTCCTTTACTTAAATGAAGACCAGTTTACTTAAACTGCATTAAAACTCTTGGGAGTTTTCCCTCAAAACGTTACTGCATAGGTTAAACTGTACCGATTCAGGGTGTACCCTGCCTACTACCGAATGTTAGCTAGGATAGGCTCGAGCACCCCCGCGACCCTCGTGAAGATAAGGTGCTCAGAAGATGAGGTTGAGAAAGCATTGTATAGAAAACAGATGGATGGATGGAATCAGTCAGAACTAGCGCAACCACACCACTGTCTTAAGGCTTTTTGTCTGGATGTTTGACAGACCGTGATATTCTGTATATCTAATAAAGTACACAGAGTGGAAACTGGAATCTTGGCATGTGAAGATTCCTTTCAGTGACTGCCAAGTGACTAAGGTTGTCAATAGTATCAAAGTATTGATATTCTAAATATATTACGTATTAGCATATTTTGACTTTTTATTTAACTAGTGTCGATAATGGCATACAATATTGTGCTGAGTATCGATATTGAGTTGGAAATTTAGTATCTTGACAACAGCATTAGTGACCAGTTCAGAGGTCAGCCCAAAGTTCTCTACTTTTAGCTAGAACTTCCTGCAACTTTAGATGTGTAGTCGGATAAGAATCGTTACAACCAGTTTTCCCGTCGTCCTACAGACTGTAGTCCCATTGTGGCCTCCTTGAAGGTGATCGTAAATGGTTATCTGTTCCTGGTCATGTGGCTTGTAATTGACCGAGGCCTGAAGTCAACTGGCAATACTCCAGCTCACCCATGACCCTGAGTAATTAAAGTGCTGTAGAAAATGGATGGACAGGGAGAAACAGCCAAAGATGTCGCTAGTCTAGCAGTCCCTGCAGTCTTTTGTCTGTTTTGGCCAGACAGCGATATATTATCTGATCAAGTACACGGGGTGCTACACTTTGGCATTGTGGTGAGAATTCAGAGGCCTGAGCTGCTTTGGATCACGATGAATGAGGGTTTAATCACGGTCCAGTTAACCTGTCCTTTTATTTTGTCCGTCACACAAACCAGATGTCCTCAGACTAAGATTCCAAGGGCCATCATTGTGTTTACAGTAGTAGAACCCGGCTCGTCGGAGCCGAAATTCCTCCCTCGCGTCTAATGAATAGCAGTGGCTTGCACTGTACGCTGCAGAAACGAGGAGCCTGGAAGACGATTTACAATGTTCTTTAACACCGTGATTCCCCAGCCGTGATTGATCGCAGTTCGCAACAGTCCAAGCCAACCTTTGCGAACAGTTTTGGGCCAAGTCCATCTCCTCGCCTCGCTCTTCTGATTCAGCAGTTGGTGTCTCACCAGGCTTTCCTCTTCAAGCCAGGCTTTGAATTCTTGACTTGGGGATGTGGAGTTTGGCTCGGACCCCGACATAGATTAGTAACAGAGCATAGAGTGGCCGATGGGATCTGACAGGTTACCCTGAGAGCGTTACTTTCAAGGCTTCCACATTTCACCTCTGGTATGAGCCGAAGACTTGGGGAAACGTGTGCGTACACCTTCCTGAGCCGTGTGACATCGGTTCTTACAAAACAACATGGACTGCTTCACCGCCCGAGCACGGATCTATTAAAGGCAGCTGTCAATAATTCCCACGGCACGGCTCCCGCTCGGCGTGTTTATTGTTCTTTACTAAACAGTGGCTCCGCTCTGCCAGCCTGTGTGCAGGTCTGACACCATCTTCCCTCTTTCAGCCCTCACACAAAGACACATTGATTCATTTAGTCCATCGACACAATCAGCTAACAGATCTATGAAGAGATTCTTCCATTGTTTGGCTGACGAGAGCCAAGCATAACACATTATTATAGCATTCATCATCTGTAGCTGTAACAGGGTGCTAATGTGATTTTATTAAAGCTATTAATCAAGACAGATTTTGTTCATACCTCCGCGGTTCTTCCAGTAGATGCGAACTTGCAGCTGACCATCTTGGTAGAAGGGCGTGCCCACCTCTAATGGGCCAGAAGGTCGCTTTGCCTTGGACAAGGTCGGTCCAGCAAGGGGTATCTCTTCTTTCTTCGACTTGTGCACTGATTTGACTGAGGAGAGAAACGTGCCATGTTTGCATTGCAGTTTAAACACAACATTGACTCTGTCATCATGGCCGCGGCGTGACAACACAAAGACAACAGTTTTCTTGTCAAACCCAAGCAGCTACAACATGTTCTTTATGCACGAGTGTGTCGGAGCTGGACGGGTACCAACAAGCTCGATTCCCAATTCCAGCCAAGTTTTATACCTTAAAAATGTATGCGTGTAGCACTGAGGCTTAGTCTGTCTCCTAACAGTTCATAAGGCGAACTTAGTGCTTGCGGAATGCAAACAAACTCAAGGAAAATTGACTTTAGTAACGGGTTGGAGATATCACACAGTGCATGGCTTATTCTTTAGATACTAAGCCAATTCAGTTTGGTTTTATAGCAGTAAATTTCGAGTTATGTTATATTTCATGCCATTCCATTCAAGTAGCAATCACCTTCCCTGATGTATGACGCCTCTGTTTTGTTTCAATTTTTCACTTTGATTATTTTTTTCTAGTGATCAAGCGAATGTAAGACTAATCCTGCCACAGGGTTCCTATACATTTCAAGTGAAATTCAAGACTTTTAAAGACCTTTATAAGACCCTTTAAAGCAAATTCAACTCCAATTCTGAGTCAAATTTCATGTACGCCCAAGCGTTGAAAATGTTTGAAATTTTCAGGCAATTTCTAATGAGACATACCTGAAGAGGTTTAATGTTTTTTAAGACACCATGAAGATTAGTAATTAAAGACTTTTAAACTTAAGAACGTTTGCGAGTTGTTTGAAATCCGACTAAAATCTTGCCAATTTTTAAAAAAGGTTTCATATATTATATGGCAATAGTTTATTGTATGCTTTAAATATTATTATAGATGTATGTTAGTTACTAGTTGACGGTGGTTGACGACCAATCCATTTTGACTGGAAGCCATCTCCCGCAAAATTGATTGTGTTTTTATCGCTGTCAATGGCAAGCAATGCGTTAACATACACATAAAATAAATTATAACAAGGAGTGGAATTGTTGTTGATTCACTTTCTTGGACAAACAAAATCATCACAGTGACACCTGGCGAAGACTGGTACAAGTCCGACAGCTGAACGAGCAAGTAAATATTATCCAAGTCTGGTTTTGTTTACCTGCTTCTGTATTCTGGGTGGTGCTGAATTGCAGCATGGCCTTAGAACTCTTAAGTCGCACCTGTCCCCAATACGTCACGGCCTGCAGCTCCACCGTGTAGTTGCTGTTGCCTTGCAGCGCCTCCAACTCCACCCAATTCTGAGCCTGTGACGACAGAGTTGGCATTTAAGCACCGTTGTGGCAAAACCGAAGCTTGCGGGATAGCCCTTCTTATGAAGAACACATGTGACGCTGATGAAGGCCTCCTCGTGGTGAGGAGATAGCCTTCGGGGCCCCGTGAGGGAGCCGTGTTGTCACGGCCTCCCAGGGTTTCCATTTTGCATTCCGCCAGCCTCTTGATGAGCTCTTGTTATTGAGCGTGTGCGTGTTTTGACATTCCCGGGGCCAGCGGGGTGCTTTCGGAGCCCCTGGGTGCCAAAGTGGAAACCAGTAGTACATGTGTCAATAGGTGTCTGGTATCTCAGATCTCGGTGGCGCATCTGCTCTTCATTTTGAAAAACTAATTCAGGAGAAGTCTCTCCGCAGGTGCGTGCGCGCTGTCTAGACTATACAACCTTTTCTGCTTGTCCTTAATGGAATTCAACGCGTGTACAGACGGATGAATGATGCAAAAGAAGCACAACGCAGTCATTGGTGCGAATACAGTAACCGCAGTTCACGCTTCACAATGTGAATTTGGTTTTTCTCCTTATGGAACCGATCCACAGCTATTTGTGGTTTTGTGCTCTTTTTGAAACTCCCTTAAGATGATGCCAAAGCCCTTGAGGAGTTGGTATCATCCCGAGTAAGAGACAAGCTACTGTATGTAAGGTTATAAGTTTGACATTAAACTGATTTGGAATCATAGTTTCCAGTTTTCTCTCTTTTGTTATAGGGTACAGTAACACTACGTGACCGGATGCTTCGTCGAAAGACGTTTGGTCCCCGGACGTTTGGTCGACCGGACGTTTGGTAGAACGGACATTTGGTCGCCAGGTTCGCCGTTCTACTAAACGTCCGTTCGACCAAACGTCCGTTCGACCAAACGTCCGTTCGACCAAACGTCCGGTCGACCAAACGTCCGGGGACCAAACGTCCGGGGACCAAACGTCCGGGGACCAAACGTCCGAGTACCGTAACACTACGACTGCCATTGAAGTTCAACCCATTTTGACTGGGTGGGGCGAATGAACGAAGATGGCTCTTTCCATCTTTTTCCTGAGGATTGATTGGCTGTCAATGGCAGCCAATGAGTTCAAATGGTTCACTGAATAGGACTTTGGTGGGTGTTAGAAGTAATGGATCCGGTTCCAATCCAAATCGTTCAAAACACCAACTATTGATTGATTGGGCTGCTGTGTTAAAAAGAATGGTTGGTAGCGACCACTTTATGGTGTCGTCCACCTTTCACGCAGTCAGTTGGGTTAGACTCCAACACCCCCAACCCTGACAAAGATAAGTGGTGTTGAAATGAAAATGGATGGATGGATGTCGGAAAAGTTTCAGTAACAAGATGGTCCAAATTGTAAAGTAAAAATGACTAACTTGTTGGATTGGGTGAAAGTTACGACTGTTGTTAACAGACCAGGCAAATTTGAATGAATGAAAAACATTTTTTTCCAATTTCGTCATCTAAGTTGTTCTAATTGAAAACATTTTGACTTTATCACTTTTTTTACATAGATGAGTTCATTATAGACCGATATTCTGTATGTACAAATTCACTAGTAGTGGAACTCTGTCATAAACTGAGGTCTACTTGTAGTTTGTAACTGCTATTTAATTGTATGGCGCTTAGCTGCCAGATACTTTCTCATGTTGACTTACTTGTCTCTGCTTATCATCACACTTTTTTGTACGCTGTCACTGGTACCACTTCTAGGTTGGCATTACAAAAACAACCAAAAAAGCCAAAGTAAAGACAAGTTGATCCCTTGCATAAATTTACTCAAATTGAATGACTTTAGTAGCTTGCCGCTGTATTTCTAAAAATGTATAATGATAATACAGACTTCCATTACAAGTCAAATTACTGTGTTAGGAGTCATTGTGTGCAAACATTTCATGAAGTGGTTTGTCACAGTCCATTTGTTAGCCGCAAGCAAGAATTCCAGAAAAAATGAAGCGAAATGGCTTTTGCCAGAAATGTAGTGAATATCTCGCAGGCTGTATAAATGTCAAAGAAAATAACTATAATACTGCACATTGCCATGATTTATACTTCTCATTTACCCGACCGATTTCATCTCCAATACAGTATCAAAGCTGTAAACTATGCGGCCTGGCAAACTTGCACAAAACCTCTGCAGTGATAAACACAATAGATAGAGGAATGTCCAAAGGATGTTTTTAATTTGGGGGACGTTCAACTGATCTTTAAAAGACCTAATCAATGAAGACATGCGGGTTAGACAGAACATCCACTATTTAGGATGGATTTTAGTTGCTTTATACCAAAGCTGGAAAGTGCCTAGTTTCCAACTCACTTTCACAAATGTAGTAGAAAGTCCACATTATGGTATTTATACTGTATGAAAAACACATGCCATACGAGTTGGTAAATAGAGTTCTGGGGTAGCTCGTTCATTGGTTAACAGGTTTGAGTGTAGAGCTGAAGATTGTCAGCAACAATAACGAAAAATCAAGAATACGATTGATTGTCAAAAATTTAAATTGAACTCAAGTTGAGTAGATTAAAACTTTAGGAGCAACCCGGTGACCTGATACCAGGCTTTGGGGGAAAAAAAGTTCAGAACTAATCTATTAATTCCACATGCTAATTTTAAATAGTGATGTCCTGATGAGATACTCGGTATCGGCGCCTGATATGGCTGTTTTTGGAGTATAGGATTTGGTCACAAGATTGGCTTTGATTCAGTCGTCACGTGCGTTTTCAGTACCATGGTGCTTTTAGGTTGCGGTAAATAAAACCACTAGGCAGCCTTCGTTGAGTAGGACTACTTCTCTTCAGAAACTAATCATAAAACAGAATGGTATGTAATATTTGTAACAAAAAAAGCTACCAGCAAGGTACAAGCCTTACTTAAAACAAAGATATGATTAGTCATTCACTAGTTGCATTGTGTTTGGCATTAACATATCTCATAAAAAAATCGTATCGGATGTCATAAAATCTGCATCAGGACATCCCTAATTCCGAAGCCATACAAAATAATACAGCAGGCCAGACTTTGCCATGCCCCTAGAGTTTGACATCTGTGGAGTACAAGGAGTACCAAAAAACACACTTGGGCTTATAAAAAGTCATGACTTCATTATTTTAGTTAAAGACTTGAACGTTACGTTTTTTTATGGACGAACGTCTAAAAAAATTAAATTTTTATTTTAACTTAAATATGACCTGTATGCCATCAAGGTGTCACAAGTGGTCCATCGCCCCCGCAAACGAATCTATTCTCAAATCTATAGTCCTGTAACTACCTCTTTGCACTGCTTTGTACTTTGTGCTTTTGCTTTGTTGTTCTGTCTAATCATCCTCTGCTACTGTCACAATGAAATTTCCCGAATACGGGATGAATAAAAGTTATCCAATCCAATACAGTCCTCACTGCACTCATCCAATTGCAAATCAAATTCACATTCACAGTCTCGGATAACTGTTAAACGTATCGATGACATCGTTCATCGAACCGTAGCCTTGCTTAGCTAAATCGTATTTCCTTGTGCCAATGTAACCTTAACTCAATGCGCCTATCACAATATCTAAAAATATCTGCTTATAATTTGTCCTCACTTGTAAGTGTGACTAAAATGCTTAATGTAATAAAGCAGAAGAAGCAGACGCAAAGCGCTGCCAGTAGAAATAAATCAGCTCTAGTAATTTTTAGTATCCTGGTAGCCTGTGTCGTAAGTACAGTAAATAACGACCCAATAATGTTTCTTCGTGGAAATATTATATGAATTGAAATTAATGTCTGCTTCTTCAAAGCACGACTGGGTTGACGGGTTCTTCAATCAGTCTGAGGAAAGAGTCACAACAAACAGAATCGTTCAATCTGCTCATGATTGATAGCTTCGCACGCAACTTTGGAGAATCCTGAGGAGGGGACCTTGAGTGAGATAATGTCGGAAAAGTAAGAGGGAGTGTTTACCCCGTTGGTGGTCTTTCTCCTCCTCTTCTTAGACGGAATCGTCGATTTAGTGGGCACGGTCCAGCTCCAGAACACTTTGTAGTGATGTATGGGGATGTCAGGTTCCTCTGGCAAACTCCAGTTCAGACGAACCGTCACCAGGCCTTCATCTCCTTGTGTTACGTTGGTGACACGCAAGCTGGCGGGGCGCGGTGGGGCCGACGGGTCTGCGGGACGAAGCAACAAACGCTGTCACGGGGGTGACAAAATTAACACATCTGCAGACATTTAAGCAGCTGAAGTTCTTTCAGGCGAGTCTAATTTAAGGTGGGGTACGTTTGCAGACAGAACGCTGTGGGGCGACGGCTATGACACGGTGTAGAGTAATTAGCCCTCCGCTGACAATGCAATGACATGTTATGACAGGTGTCATATCGCGGTGGCGCGAGTAGTCAGGGGTGCTGATATACAGGGAAAATACTACAAATAATTTGTGACTATACAGTGGTACCTCAACATAAGATCTTAATCCGTTCCAGGACTGAGATCGTATGTCGAGCTTTTCGTAACTCGAGCGGACGTTTCCCATTGAAATGAACTAAAAATAAAATAATTCGTTCCAACCCTCTGAAAAAACATCAAAAACAGGATATTGGATTGGAAAAAGTTTTATTTCTTCTAATTCGCCATCTATTAACAAAGTAACACATAACTAGTGATTTAATAGTAATAAAATATGTTTAATATAACTAAAATTGGGCGATGTCATTTGCACGAGAATACTTCATTACCCAGAATGCCCTCTTTTTGCCCGTGCATGCGCGTTGTGTGTTTCCTGGTCGAAAATCGTCTGAATAAATCGCTCAGTGCTCGTAGATATCTGTTTAGACGAAAGAGATGCGGAAAAAAAGATGTGCGCTACAATGATAAACAGCCTCTCATGTCATGGCCACCTGGCTTGGTCACATCTCAAAATTTTGATCGTATCGCGGCCGAATTATTCGATCGAAATTTTCGTCGTACCACGAGCTGATCGTAGGTCGAGGTACCACTGTATTTAACTTATTCACAGCCATTGGCGGTGAGAGAAGTCAATGAGTTTTCCTTGCTTCTGATATCAAAGAGAGCGAAAGACCACTTGGCAGGCACAAAAACAAAGGATAGTCAGAAAATGACTCTCTTTTTCTTACTCTGTCCCACCTGAAACGCATTTAAAAACCTCGACGTACACATGGGCTCGGCATAGCAGCTAACGTTGGCGGGGCAAGACAAATAAGCCTCCCGTCCGTACAAATTGCCCTAACAAAAAGTGGAGCAGAGGCAAAATTGCAATCAGATGATACGGGGCAGGCTATGTAAATAGCAACGCTGTGACCGAATGTCCGGGAACTCATCAGAGTTGTGACAGCTCCCATCAATCTATCAATGTCCTACCACTGATTGGCCTGATTGGGGATCTCTTCCAATTCCCCCGAGCGGATTCCCTTTTTCCCCACCTGGTGCCGTGTTCAGACATTCGCAACACTCTGTGGAGCTTAGGCATGATGAAGGATTGACAGTGGGGGTCAACATGCATACATACACAGCCAGCATGCAATAGCAGACACACATGTACTTGTCTTTGGAGGAAGTCAAGATTTCAACACAGAGGCTTTGAACAAATCACTTCACAATACAAACCCAAGGATATTCAAATGATGCAAAATTGCCATTTTCTGGCCTCGTGTGCATATTTATAGAATTAATGTTTTCGAAGGAGGCGGTGGGTGAATTAGGGTTAGTGCGTCGGCCTAGCAGTTCTGGGATTGAGGTTTTGATCCTGTGTGGAGTTTGCATGTCCTCCCTGGGCTTGCGAGAGTTTTCTCTGAGTATTCCCACATCCCTAAAACATTGGCTGGTTGAACACTAAAATTGCCCATAGGTATGAGTGTGAGCGTGAATGGTTGTCCCTCTTCTGTTGCCCTGGGATTGGCTGGCCACCAATTCAGGGTGTCCCCCGCCTGGTGCCCGTAATTAGCTGGGATAGGCTCCACCACCCTTCATGACCCTTGTGATGATAAACGGTTCAGAAAATGAATGAATGAATGTTTTCGATGGTCTGCTGGTCACAAAACAATCTTCCATTTTTGACTAAGATTTTGTAAGTAGCCTGTGTCACATTCCGTTCTTCCCAAATGTTAGCCTTAGAAATCAGATCATAACTCGCCATCCAATACGCTAATCTAAATGAAGTATCTTGAGCTAAGAATGCTCATTGCGCAGGCCTGCCAACATGTCAAACAAACTTTTAGTCTCATGCAACTAGGCAGCGACATGACGTTAATCTGTAGCTAAGATCTACAGCTAGCACAACGTTACGTCACTCTCTCAGGGAGCCAAAACTACACTTAAGTTCATTTGAGAGCTGAAGTATCACATCTAATTTAGATGTATTACATTTATGCATGACTGTAAAGAAGCAGCATGGGGAAACCCCGCCTGTAATTTAGTTACACTGTGATTTGGGGAATGCCTTCACAGTTCTCAAAATGTTATTTCACAATTGTCAACAGATACATTGATATTCTAATGTTTGATTTTGGGTCCACTTTTATGAGCAATGGGCATTTTGACTATTTACAAGTCCAACACAACCTCCAGTTTAAGATGGAGTCGGCAGTGTTTGGTGTAATTATTCTTTTCTTAAATGGCAGGAGGGAAACTTAATTAACTGTTTTATTTTGTTCCAGTCAATCTGACTCAGAAGGCTCAATTTTAGGCATTTTTGGCTCCAAAAATTAGATTTGCTTGAGAAACAGGATTTGACACCAAACCCTGCTGGGAGTTAAGCCCAAAATACGGCCCCCTCAAAAGCAGGAAATAGCTGCTGGTAGTCTCAAGATTATTTATTTCCCCCCAAAATGGCCATAAATACAGTGAAAGGCTGCGCCGTAGGTGTGTTTGATTACTTTTGGCTGAGTTCACCTGAGACCCAGGATTGGTCACTGAACCTTCCTGTGAGCCAAGCCCAAATAGAGCAGACCTTGGCGTCTGTGAGAGAAGAAAGTCACAAAACTTTGACTTTGACAGTCAACCCATCTCAATTTAAAAAAATAAATCTTAAATGCCAAGTTTAGGGACCATCGCTCACTTATATTTTTAGTTCATCATCCCATATAGACATGAAATACACACTTAAGGAAGGACTTGCAAAACTTTGTATACCAATAGAATGTGTGACCAGAATCTGCACCTGCTGCAGGGTCTGAAGCTCAACAAAAGGAGATCAGCTGGTGTCAAACAGGAACTGACACTTTAATGTGTCAGGCCACACACACGCAAAAGCACGCACATGTACATACGCACCTCTCGAGGAGCGGAAGTGTTTGCTTGGCGCAGTGAAACCGCGGGTCCCGTGCACATTGACTGCCGCCACTCTGAACTGGTACCATCTGCTGGCTCTGATGTCGGCCAGTTGGACCCGTTCCTCGGCAATCTGAGGGACAGATGGGGAGAAGGAGAACGGCAGGGGTCAGGGTTCGGGCCGGGTCAGAGCCCCTGTATAGGTTTGTTGCCACATCAGTCATCCGTGCGTTTCTCCGTATGGAAACTTTCAAAAGGCGCCATGACTTTGAGGAATGGGCAACTGTGTAGAGGCGTCTGTCAGCGTAGCCCAGAACCTTCACAGCTGCAGCGTTTGAACTCTTCTGTGTACATGTGAGCTACAGTAGCGAGACACCTTACGGTTTACACCTACTGGAAGTCAAAATAGAACAATGTTTTCCAGCGATACAAAATCGCAATCCACTGTGGTGCTTTGAGAATATTTTCCATCAAATACCATCCCAAAGGATAATGTCTTCTTTGAGTACAACAATCAGGGCCAACTGTAACTCTTGGCTACCATTGGCGTCACTAGACATCCACTCTGTTTCGACTGTGAGAGGGGGCAGCGATCCTAAAAATTGATTGGATATCTAGCCCGGTCTATGGCAGCCAACGCTCTGTAAAGGTTTAAGGAAGGGTGTAGTGAAAAGGAGAATGACTTATGCTAGACATTTTGGATTATTTTAGAGTGGTAACACAAAGATACTGGCGCAAACCACAAAAGCAGAGACTCCCAAGGATTTGTTGTTGTATCAGTTGAAAAGCAAACCACAAATATGCCAAAAAATACGACTGTTTGGTTGGTATTGTTAAGTTACCCACCTGTGCAATGGTCTCCCACTCCGTTGCGTCATCTTCACTGGGATGAATGCCAAAGTTCCATCGCCGCTGCACCACGTAGAGGACAGGTTCTACAGAAATGTTGAACTTGGAGGACCAGCGTATCTCCAGCTGACCCGAGAGCAGCTCAGTAAACACCAGCTCCTTCCTGGGCTTCAGCGGGACTCCTGCAGAAGAAACAGCGGTTGGCAAGTTAACGTCGCGTTTTATTCATTTGCGCAAAGCACTCTTCAAAAATACATAAAACGCAGCACAGACTTTTGAGAATGAGACATGATCTCACTGCAATAGGTTGGATTCACACTGCGGGTCAATAGCATCTTCTCTTGACTGTGACGTGAGGTGACACTTTTGGCGAAGGTGCTGTGTTTTAGTAGCTGGGAACGTCAAAGTTCACTCGCGCCACTGCACTTTGCAATCGGCCTCTGAGGTGAAGCCGCGGATTTCCCGTGTGAGCTTCATTAAGTGATGAAGATCAGACTAAAGCTCATCCAATACTGGATTTACTGCCTCTGGAGTCGAAGATGGGATCAGTGATAATGAGGTAGTGATTGGAGTAGTTAGTCAATAAGCTGTCAAGAGCTTTCCAACGTTACACAGCCAACTGCAATAATGACACCGTATTGAATACTTCAGTCTGAACGATTAACAGACAACTGAGGAGAATGATAGTTTCCTGTATTTACTTCCCTGCATGTTGGTTACGGTTGTGACGTGAACTCGGGGCCAAACAAGCAAAGTGGAGACTGTCAATTATAGTACTGACATATCTAGATCAGTGGTCTCAAACCGGTCCTCAAAGGGCCGCAGTGGGTGCAGGTTTTCATTCCAACTCAACAAGAGGATACCTTTTGCAAGTGTAATCAGTTAATCAGTTGATTGCAGCCAGGTGCTACTTATTTTAGAAGACACCTGATTGGTTAAAATGTTGGCACTGGATCGGTTGGAACAAAAACCAGGACCCAAAAAATGATGTGGGAGATGAGCTATTCTCCATGGGCCTTGCCTACTTGATAACTAAAATATATAGATATCTAGACCTATATCTATCTAGAATCTAGATAGATATAGGTCTAGATATCTATATATTTTAGTAAAAATATCTAAAATATATAGATATCTAGACCTATAGATATCTAGACCTATATCTATCTAGAATCTAGATAGATATAGGTCTAGATATCTATATATTTTAGTTATCAAGTAGGCAAGGGCCATGGACAATAGCTCATCTCCCACATCATTTTTTTCTGACTTGCATAAGTAAATGTTGTTGACATAGTGTTTCTTTCATATAAATATGCAATGCGCTCGCGACAAAAATAAGTTTTGCACCCTGTTCCAAATGATTCATCAACTAGCAAAATAGTTCTTGTTTCATTTGCTAATCTATTAGTTGTGGATTATTCGATTAATCATGCCAGCCAAGGTTTGCAGACATAATGTCCCTCTGAAATAAAGCCAAACTAGCATTTGACCCCCCTCACCAAAATGTGTTTGATACCCCTGAAGTAGAGACATGTAGAGTTGAGTAAGAAGTACCTGGTAGAAACTATATAGCCAATGACGTATTGAGATTTTACTGGCTCAGTGGTGTGTTTTAACAGCTGTTCAGTTGCATTGTTGCATTCAGGCCATGTGCAGTAAAAGTTAGCTTTATTACAAGCAGGAGTCCTAATTCTTATCCAGCACTTATTGGCCGTTATTAAGTAAACGATGTGAGCAACAGCTTGAGACATAATGAGCAAGGGATTGTCGTCAATAAGATGTCAGTGGCTTTTGGATGTTGTATTGGAAAGCGCAAAAATCACACCACATTGAACACGAGTCGGAAATGTAAATATTAATACGGGGTTCCGGAATTTTTGGTCACAGTGGATACTCATCATACCCAGGAAGAGACTCAGGGCCAGAGATTGGATGTAATAATAGCGAGAATTAGCCAAAGATAAGAAAATGCAACAGGTTATGATAGCCTGTGTATTTATTTTTGTCATTTTGTATTTCATTCTTGGGGGAGTGCATAAGACAGGAAAATGGGCCGTTGCAACAATTTGGAACCTCTGGAGTAATAATAAGGCAGGATCCAGATCTAAAGCACTGTGCTAGCAGGAGTATTTATTTGTGTCATTTCAGATTTCATTCAAGGGAAAGCGAAGACTGGATATTATACTACAATAAGATCCCAACATGATAGGTTAATTGTGGTCGCAAGTCCCCACCTCTCATCCAAAACGAGTCTCCAGACACATGTTTTATTCACCATTTTGCTAACTTAGGGTGTTACTTTTTCCCACAAGTGACCAAAATGAGCTCTCAGTAGTGCCGAGTTTAGAAGTCGCTAACCTTCGCTGCACTGTGAACCCTGCCTCCCACCTGGGATCAGTGCAAGCACCCAAAAAAACCACCAAATTGAGGTCACTTGCTCGTTCCTTGTATTACTTCTACACTTTGAGATTGAGATATTTCAGCAGCGTGTCTGTTAGCCACTCACAGTGACGTTCTCTTGCATCACTGCACTTTGCAGTCAGCCTCGCAAAGCCTGTGCACAGTAAATGCAAGCTTTATTAAGTGCAGAAGGTTCGCCTCATGTTCATCCAAAACCGAATTGCCACCATTAAGTCAAAGATGGAAGCGGCTTCGGCGATAATGAGATAGGGATTGTGCCGCGTCGTCCATAAACTGTCAAGTCCTTTTGAACATTAATATTGTACCTCTGCCGTCCAAGGCACGCTCGAGGCTACCGCAGGGCTTGCTGAGGGGCAGCGTGATCAACACCCAGTTTTGACCTCGCAGCATTTCATCTAATTGCAACTCATAAAAGGGGATTGGATGAATACGCTGGCAGATGAAGAAAGGGCCCCCAGAGCGGCATGTGGAGTCTTTTGTTTCACCCTTGCGATAACAGCGTCGTACATGCGTACAGCTGGGGGTCATTGCACTGCGGTTTCACAGCTCCGCGGCTTGTGTGTGTTTGTGTGCGCCAGCGGACCGACGTGTCACATTTCCTTCGCCACGACGTGCGCTTGGCTAACCGCAGCATTCCTCCCTTCCCCTGTGCCTGAGCTCATCTTCCCACAAAGTCACCCAAGTTTTGGTGCAGACACACGAAACTGCACCAGCGCACATCTGCGCTCGCGTCCTGGCTTCTCTCGCAAAACGTGGGTGGGTATCGAATGCACTTTTTCGAAGCTTTACGCCTCCCAAAGATAACTTTTGAGTCGGGCTCCTGCCCAAGAATCACACAGCAGTTCGTCTTTCGATGGTCCTGCGTGCTTACTCCAGGCACCGTGACGTAACCCTGCTGTCGGAGTGCCATTTTGGGGGGTAGGTTGGGGAACAGCGTCCATTCATGTCTTCATCTCGATAATCATTTCCACCGTTAACACGCTAGCTGTCGTTAAGACTGCACTAATCATGGTGAGTGGAAGAAAAACACTATGTAGGCGCAGGATAGTGAATAGGCTAATTAAGTTTCATTATAATCATTCTATTTAATCATTTTGACATTTACATTTTACGCTCTATTTTCCCCGTCGTATTACCATGAGACATGATCATTCGGGTTGCATCAGTGTAGACCGCCGATTTTTAAACTATGTATGGTGCACGATCCAAAAATAGGGAACGTAATAGCGGTCGGTTAATGATCCAGCCATCCATTTTCTAAATCACTTTTCCTCATGAGAGCCACACCCTAAGCTACACTATGGACTGGGAAAACAAAGCATTTGTTTTGAGTCCTTCAATCAATTACTATGGTGGGCTGCCATTAAGAAATTCAGAAAATCTCAATCAGGGAAAGAGCGAGTGTTGAAGGTTTGAAGATATTCATTTAATCATTTGCTGAACCACTAATCTGCACAATGGTTGCAGGGGGTGCTGGAGCAAATACCAGCTGTCTCCGGGCCAGAGGCAGGGGGACACCTTGAATCGGTGGCCAGCCAATCGCAGGGCACGAGGAGATGGACAAACATTCACACTCACATTCAAGCGTAGGGGCAATTTTAGAGTGTCCAACCAGCCTACCGTGCATGCTTTTGGAATGTGGGAGGAAACTGGCATACCCAGAGAAAACCCACACAGGCCTGAAGAGACCATGCCAACTCCACACAGGAGGACTGACCTGGATTTGAACCCAGGACCCCAGAAGTGTGAGGCCAACGCGCTAAACACTCATCCGCCGAACCACCTGGTCTGAATATAGATAGAGTAAATGTTTGGGTTCATTTTTTTAACAAAATGGTCTGATAGGAAGAACTAAATTACGGGGGAAACAACTTGTTGGGGTAAAAACGATATCAATGAACATAAAACATGCATTTACACTTCAATTTGACTGAGGTCCTGAGTTATCTGCCTCAAAATGGGAATTGTTGCCAACCCCAATCTCATTGGGCGTCCTGAGATACTAAAGCCCATTTGGACACATCTGAGAGTGATCTCACCAGGGAAATGCTCCATTTCACTCTGCTTGTGTTTGCTAATAGCTTCCAGCATCACAGATCATCACGGCAAGGACTGAGCACGCATACACGCACCCGCTTGTACACACATAGAAACAATTATACCCTTTAAACCATGAGCGACTAATTAGACCTTTGACACGGAGAGGCCACAAGAGCAATTTCTCTGGAACGCCAGAGTAAAATGTTGGCGTAGGACTGTGTAACTGCGGAGGCGACAGCGAGCAGTCATGCAGAACCGATGACTGCATAGGCGAAGGTCCCTGAAATACGCTGGATGGTTTTCATTGACCGGGTCACTAAAATGGTACGAGGTTAGTGCGCTTTTCATCTTTCCACATTAACTTTCTGTTCACCTTTCAGGCCAAAACATCCACCAATGGAGGTTCTCAGTCTCTTGAGAGATTCCACATTCCAGATTGCGTGCACTTGCCGGCTGTTACGACTGTGCGCGCGTGTGTACTGTTGTCGCAGTGTGATGAAAAACAGGCCATGGCAACCGCTGTTCCAAGATCGATGCGGACTCTTTGTCCGCTGTGCTATGTTGGCCTTGAGCAATGGACAACAGCAACGTGCTGTGGGATGGTGTTTTAGTTTACACCTCACAGCATAACAGTTCACTTGCTCAACCCAATAACAACTCAGTTGTAGCAATATGCTGGACTAGAATAACAAGATGATCCAGTCATTTTCATATTGAGAAATTACCATATGATTAAAATACCCCCTAGTTTAAAAGAAATGACTCCTAAATTCAACTGAATTCATAAATTGTACATGTAGACTCACTGGTCACTTTATTAGGGATACCTGTCCACCTGATAACATTCATTCATCTTCCATACCCCCCATCCTTGAAAGGGTTGCGGGGTTGCTGGAGTCTAACCCAGCTGTCTTTGGGCGAAAGGCACACTACACCCTAAACTGGTCGCCAGTCAGCCGTAGGGCACACGGAGACACAAACGACCATACACACCCCCAATTCATACTCCAGAGCTGCAAAGTACGCTGGAATTTCAGGAGTTTACCCGGAAATGCAAAGCAAACTCCCTTAACTCTGGAATTCCCTGAAAATTGTCACTTAACTTTTTTTTGAAGTAACCATTTCGGAAAAGTACCAAATTTCCAGTTTAAATGCCTTGAAATGCACACCATCGCTTCGGCTTCCGCCATCTTGATTCAACTGCACTGTAAACTGGAGGAATTCGGTAGCACGAGTGCATTGTGAATCATCTGAGTTACAAGTTCTGACAAATGATTTGTCTTGTGCAACTTCAGCGCATATCGATTTTGCGCGAATCGCATTCACTCCGGAAATGGGACAAGGGTACTCCTGAAATGTGGTTGACGGAAGTCGGCAGCTCTGATACCGCCACCAGCGGGAATTGACCCCACGCCTTCCCACCCCAAAGTCAGGCGAATGAACCTCTACACCACGAAGCGGCCGTGATAACATGATTTTTCTTTTAATCACATGGCAGAAACTAAATGCATTCAGGCACGTAGCCATGGTTAGGTATGGCTTCTGCTTTTCAAACCAAGGACCCGAATGGTAAAACGGGTGAACTAAGTGACTTTGAAAGTGTCACCGTAGTTGGGTTCCAGACATGGTGGTCTAAGAATTTCAGAGACTGTCGATCTACTGTGATTGTCACGAATAACCACCTCTAAAGTTTGCAGAGAATTGTCCGAAAAAGCAAAAACATTCAGTAGGCGACAGTTCTGTGGGCGAAAATGCTTTGAAAGAACGGCAACAGGAACTCAATTCACCACTTGCAACACACACAACACTTCCCAATCAGCTTTTTTTCTTCACGTATTATCCAAATAGGTATAGAACATTTTTTTTCCAGTACTTGTTCCAGATTATGTTGGGGAGGCACACAATTTAATTGGTTTTGAAGCCTAACATTTCTGATTTGAATCGAGCCTTTGCCTGCTGACAATGGACCAGAGGCAAGATAAACCCTAAGGTAGTTTTCAGCCGCAAGGTGTAAACAAACAAACATTTACATTCAGATTCACAGTTTACACCTACGGGCAATCAAGTCATTATTAAACATAACATACATTTTTACTAACGAACGTAGGAGGCAGTCGATGGGAAAAAACGAGTTGAGCATAAATCTACATTTAATAGGCTAAACAACAAGTGAATTGAGGATTATGCTACTTTGAATTAGTCTACTTAAACTATTTAGTTGGCATGACTAATAGGAAGCGTTAATTATTACTTATTACCTTTGTATAGGTTCTTGGGGAGCTGGCAGGTGTGTCCGCAACCATTGGAGCAGCATTTCTTGACGGCTGAGCACTCGCCGTCCTCCTCGCAGCTCTCCACGCAGGCCGCCGCGAAGCCGCTGGCCTTTTCTGGGGCGGGGCAGTCGCCCTGCTTCACACCCTCGATGGACTTGAGGAACTCGCAGCTTGTGAGGCATTCGTAGTGCTTCTTGGGAAAAAGCGGCTGCCAAATAAGAGGACAAAACGATGCACTCAATCACATTGGAGGGGGAGTGAACGGTTTTATTTTGATGAAGTGTCATTGGCGAAACTAACTCATTCACTGCCACTAATGGAGAAATCTTTCCAAAATCCATTTTAACTGGGATGGTTGACAGGGATCGTGGTCTTTACCGCCATCTTTGGCAGCCAATGAGTTAAGTCCATTTGTGGAAAGGATCCCTGCATCTTTTTTTATTTATTTTTTGGAAATGTGTGCAATGACGATGTGTTTTACTAAAGTTTGAATGAAATGCAATTCCTGTAGTAGTCAATGAGAGATTGAAGCGGTGAAGTAGTTGAATATTCTTTCTGATTTATTTTAATGTTCTCTCTGTAAAACAAAAAAGTGTTTGAGGACAACTGAACTCACGGAATATTTGCCCTCCCCATTTTGAAAAAACGAAGATAGATATATTTAAATGGTGGTGGAAATCAAAGAATATCTCTGTTTGGGATTACTTAGGTTGATTGACCATGGCCACATTGTATGACATGTGTCAAAGTGGCGGACCGGGGGCCAAATCTGGCCCACCGCATCATTTTGTGTGGCCCGGGAAAGTAAATCATGAGTACCGACTTTCTGTTTTAGGATCAAATTAAAATGAAGATTATAGATGCATATTAAATTTCCTGATTTTTCCCCTTTTAAATCAATAATTGCAATTTTTTCATCCTTTTTTTCTGTATTTTTAGTTCAAAAATCATTTTATAAATTCTAAAAATATATTTTAAAAAAGCTCAAATAAACATTGTTTTAGATCTATAAAAAAACTGAATATTCAGGGCTTTTAATCCATTTCTTTTAAGCCATTTATTTAAAAAAATCTAAATATTATATCTAAAATGGTCCGGCCCACGTGAAATCAAGTTGACGTTAAAGCAGCCCGCGAACCAACCAGAGTCTGACACCCTTATTGTATGACGACAATTGCTGTAAATAAAACTGAAAAAAACGCACTTGCACATATTACAAACGATATGTTGCCTCAGGCCGAATAATGAACCTCCAAACAAAACCATAACTGCCATCTGGCCCACAACAAAGATGAGTTTGACAGCCCTGCTTTTACATGGTCCCAATAAGACAACAAAAACATACCTCACATAGATCCTGGCACTGGTTTTCTTTCAGGTCCCATGATTCCTTGCAGGGCTCTAGGCACTGTAAAAAAAAAGCAAGAGAACAGGTGTCAGCGACATCAAAAAGATGTTTGATTCCCGTAGGCCACACACACACCTCCCTTTCCTACAGATGCCCCGCATACCTTGAAAAGACATAAATAATCTCAATCATAAAGCAAACACGGCCAAGGTAGGTCCATTATGCACAGACAGACACACCCCGTCTCTTGTAATCTAGTACTGTTTGGGTTCCTATTGATGTAGCCCCTGACAGATTCCTCCTTCATGCCTTAACAGCATGAGCCCCCCCACCCAACTGTCTGCACCTCACTCTGCCACTTCACCTGCTCCTCATTTTCATGTCCAGGCCTGATTTTGTCCATCTGGCACCAGTAGCAAATTCTTCCTCTTTACCAGCGGCTTCATAAACAACACACTTTGCCTTCAAGTTCTTGGGATTCCCACATGAAACGCATTGACCAAACATTTGACGCAGGTGCAGGATCAAATCGGTGTGGCGGCGAGCCATTTTGTCAAACATAATAGGATGGTGATAGAATTTCAAATTTGGTCGCAAAGGGTTTATTACATCGAATCACTCCGAATGAATCACGTTCGATGAGAGTGATTGTACCCAATAGAATGTGGCAGATGCTGCCGGAGCGGAGGGATTTCACGTGTGACTGAGATAGATGGGGGCGGGGCGTTCGGGGTCTCTGGTGAAATTACGAAAGCGATGCCAGACTGCATCTGCAAAGCGCCCGGAGCGGCCCAAACCACAGCAACCACAGCCAAAGCCGCTCAATGTGCACATGCCTCATCTTAGAACTTCAGCGATGCGACACTGGGACATAGCTGCACACATTCTTGATGCGTGACATGGCGATCGTTTTGCACGGACTGGAAACGTGTTGGCTTTGTTTGAGAAAACTTGCATTATTTACTGTGTTGTTTTGGGATGTTCCCTAGTGGAATGGTTCACTTGCAACCTATCGAGCGTAAATGTATTAACCGTCACCCGATTATCGACGGTCTTTGAATACCTCTGAATGAGTCAACAATCTCGGTTTGGAATTGCGTCGTGTAAGCACTGACAACGACCACATTCCTGGCAGTCTTACCTTAAGAAACGTGCCTTGTGGTCATGTAATTAGAAAGCCAGAAAAGTTTGAAAATGACTTGCTGATGTAGTCAAATAATTCCTCAAAAATTGGAACACGTGATTATAAATGCACTGATAAAAAATAATAACGTGACAGATATTAAAACTATGATAAAACTTGACTATGTTAAAACCTGAAAAGTATGAAAATGAGTTTCTGATGTAGTCAAATAAGTCCTCCAAAAACCTGTGGTTATCAATGCAGTGGCGGAAAAATAATAATATGAGAGATATTACTAAGGATCTCTCGTCAATAAAGGAAAATCCCTTCTGGAAATAATTTCCCCACGATACACGTCCAGTTCATTTAAACTGGGACAACAGTTTGTCAATGCTCATCTTTCAATGTCATTGACAGTGCTGCACACCCAATCCATTTTGGCTGGAAGGGTCCAATGAACAGTCATTCACCCCACCCATTTAAATATGGATGAGATGGCCAACTCAATGCGTACCCTACAAAGAGTTAATAATCTCATTCGGCGTTATTCTGATTTTCCCAGTGAAAAGTTTACGAGTTTTTGACAAAGTTGCACAGTGCGGGCCGATTATATATCTATCTTCAGGAGAACCCTGACACAAGCCCACGCCTGTCAGATCTTTGTTCTGCTCAACACCATGTTCTCTGCGGGCCAAGTGGTGGGCGTTTCACAGATGCTTTTTCAATCCACCAAGGGTTTTTATCAGACACCTCATGACAGTGTGTATATATACGGTCCTTTTATGATGGTGTCGTACTTGAAGTGTGAGTCACGAGGACCAATGAGAGGTGAAACTAACGCCAAATCAAACTACATATGTGATACTGACGTATTAGTCATTCTTCTCCACCCTTGGTACCTTCACTCTGCCGCACCCTCACGGATCAAAAAGTAGCTGGAACCTCGTGAGGAAGGTAGAGGACACTACCGGCAAGGCGTCCACTAGCTAAAACCCAGCAAATCCCTTCAACAAATCACTGAACGCACGCACGTAAGCCCAAGGATAAGGCTCATTTTACTCAGTGAAAGGTCTTGTAAGCACCAGCTGAATGCATTCCTTTGGCTTTTTTTTTCTCCCTGCAGGATGAATCTCTTTCTGGCTCTTCACAATCACAGCCATACAAGTGAAAATAGATTGATCATTACCTCAACGTGCTTGTTTGCTAAGTAGCATGAACGGATATAGCAAAATGAGGCTTTTTTGTTGTTTTTAAAAGAAATTTCCTGCTTAGTTCTCACCAAAAAAGGCCTCATTAGAATTAGGACTGAACTGTATTCTGTTATTCAGTACGCTTTTTAGTCAGAACGGCTCGCAAGGTTTAGCTTGAATGGTTGTTTCAATGCCATTAACGGCAATAGCTTGCTTATATTGTTGGGGTTTGGTGGATGGGTGTTTTTTCTTGTGTGTCCTGTCCATGTGATTGTTCATGAGTGTCCCCTGCTGTGTCTTTTCTGGATCTCCTTCCCTTGTGTAACCCAGGTGTTTGTGATTGTCATCAGCCCAGTGTGTATTTAAACCCCGTGTCTTCGTCTGTCGGGCGTGAGATTACTACTTTCTCTCTGTCGGTATGTTGCCTTTCATTGATGTGCGTCTCTCTGTCTGTGTGCTTCCCCGTTCAGGTTGTTTCTGTTATTTTTCCCAGTTTTTAGTTTGGAAGGTTTATCGTGTAATTGTTTCACATTAAATCATTTTGGCACTAGTACTTTTACTTGTCTGTCTGCTTTTCTGCGCCTCCGCAACCGAGGCGATACATAACAAAAGCACCTGTACCTCCTGCAAATTCAATCCAATTCAAACATCGCTCGTATCTTCGATTACACTAAAATTCAAGTTTTGAAACTGGACTACAGTGTACAGTTCATGTGAATAGAAAGGGTTAAAATCCTTTCATTGTTATGATTTTTGTGGGTATGTACAGGTTGCATCAATGAGAGCATTTGAGCATCCGAGGTTGGGCTCAAAAGGTCATTGACTTTTCTTTTTGTTGTTTAGGACGCTAACTAAATTGCTACTCTGTTGTTTGTGGATTTCTCAGAATTAAATTCTAAATATATTTTATAGGGCTTTGCTGCAATGTTCCTCAGAGCGTGATTTTTATTTTTTATTTTTAGAGATTATAGTTCAGTCCCTCAACATTATTTCATCCCCTGCATGTGTTTGAGCTCAATTTTCGTGATCTGTATGTACAACGCTACATCTAACAAGTCCAAAATTAGTAATCAGCCCAGAGAAAATAAAAAAATCAGGCCTAGAAGTTGCGTAACCATCCCTAAAATATAATTTCTCCCGTACTGCCCACAAATAATGAAGTAGTAGTTATTTCAGTTTGTGTCCTCAACAAGAACAGCAAGGTGAGTGATCTCTTTTGGATCTTTTTGGAGTAAAACTAAACTTTGATGGTAAGTAGAGGCCTGCAAAATATTGTCTTGCAAGGCCTACTTGACTGCAAGTTTGAGACCCTCTTGCAAGGTATGCTCCACCTCGCCATTGACCCTAATAAAAACAGTCACTATAGAAATGGCTGAGGGTTTCTACACAACATGGTAATCATACTTTGATTCCTTCACTCATTGGCTTCCACTGACGGCGCTAGACACCTTATTAATTTGAATTGGGAGAGTGGCAGCGGATAAACAGCTGTTCATTGGCTGGCACTCGTGTACTACTGACAAACAGGGGAGGAACTCATTAAAATTTACAGCAAAAGGATGAAAAGAGCCACAGAAAGAGTTACGGTCGACTTGGAATGTCCTGTTTCAAGTTCAATGTAAACCATCAAGATCTGAAGACAGCTCGAAGTTTCGTATAAGAGAGACATTAGCCTTCAGGTATGCTCGAACCTGTCATATCTGTCATCCCACTCCACCCCCTTTTGCCCCGCCCCTCCAGATGCCCAACGTTTAAAACATCGACAACAGATGTCCCGCCAAAGCAAATACAAAAGGCTGAATACGTTTACAAAAGGTGCCGTCATCAACCAAGGGCCCGATCGTTATTTACTCAGTTCAATGTGCAATCTAAACCATGGCAACGTTGGCAACAAGTTGGGGAAAAGAGGCCTTAACGTGCGTCGCCGCCAACGCTTCACGCCCTTTCAAAGCATTTGCGATCTCACGAACAATTGATTGATCTTCGTATACTGACTTTATACTTTCTGTGATGAATCGCATGTAAGAGTGTTATGAAACAACGGAAAACCAGTGTGGATAAAGTAGATGATGAATCAGTATTTCCCAATCTCAGTTGAGCCAATGCACACATTTCACATTAGAAACATTTTAATTTCATGGCACTCCATTACAAAGAAATGTCAGTTAAATTATAAATACTGAAATAATGGTAATTTTGCATCAATTTACTCACAAATGTACTTACTCAATGGAATAAAAACAGGGCCGATTAGTTTAACACAAGACAGGTCTACGCCCACGAAGCTTTGACTTATGAATGCAAACAGCCGAATCCACAGATTTATTGTATTTTTTTACCATCATCATTCACCTGTCACTATAAGTTGCTGGCATACTGTAGATAAACAATGATTAATTTCATTGGACTGACACTAAAGACTGGGTGAGCTGGAAAAATTAAGTCTTAATTTTTCTTCATATTGTCCGATTTTGATGCTTTTCACAATTTTTGCTTTTTTCAAAACTTTTTTTTTAATTTGTACTTTTTATACAATGCCATCAAAAATACTAAACTAACTAAACGAGTGGGCCTTTGAAATGTGAAAGGATTTTTATTATTTGAGTGCACAGTATGTAATTTTATGGATATTTTGCGTTATAGTTTCTCACCTGAAGTGTAAAAAGATACCTGGAAAAAATCAATAGATTCTTTTTGAGGGACTTTTGGTGGCCCAAGTGGTTAGCACATAAGCCTCACAGTTCTGAGGTCAAGGGTTCGATCACAGGTGGATTCTCACTGTGTGGGGTTTTCATGTTCTCCTTGGGCTTACGGGGGTTTCTTCGGGTACTACGTTTTTCTCCCACATCCACAAAACATGCTAGTTGCACACTCTAAATTCCCCTTAGCTCTGAGCATGAGCGTGAGTGATTGTCCATCTCGTGCCCTGCGATTGGCTGGCCAGCAATTCAGAGTGTCCACCGCCTGATGCAAAATGTCTGCTAGCATGGGCTCCAGCACCCCCTGTGGTCCTCATGAGAATAAGCGGTTCAGAAAATGAATGAATGTTCAATATTTGCCACTCGTCAGTTTGCATATTCATCACTGGGATCGATCTAAAATAAATTCCGTCTTCGATCTACATCTTCAAATCCGCCCCAAAGTTAATCGTAAATTGACCAAACTCGACGGGAAGTGACCTCTTAATGCTCAGAAATTAACTGGAATTGACCTGTTAAAGCCCCAAAACCAAGACTAAATGACCCATGGGAGTTATCCAACCAGCAGAGCAAACTTCTCTAGAAATTACATTTTCTAGTCAATTTACTTTGTATTAACATGTTTTATATCATTTTTTAAATTATACCATCAGCTAAAATAGTCACTTGCCCCATAAAGGGTTTTAAAAATTCTATCGACAAATGCTACCAATTATAGTCACGGACAAAAGTGCAGGGTTGCGAAAAATGATACTCTTCTGAAGGGGGCTTATTGAAAATAATTGAGAAAGACTGGCCTATTCGGATAATATTGTTAGAATCACCACAAATGTAGTTTGTAATCACGGGTGTACATATTGGCTCTGGGTGGCCTAGCCTTTAGCGAATCGCCTACCATCTGTGTGAATAGCCTCAAGGAATGCGTTTAATTACCCAATGAGGTTACAAATTTGGCCCCTTAAAAATAAGAAACATTGCATCTGGGAAGTAAACAGGCGTTGTTTTTGTGGACTTCAGCAGTTCACAAATGTGAATGCATGTTGTTGTGTGGCTGATTTCCCTTTTGTCCTCTTATCTGCTTTAGCCCACCAGTGACACACTCTGCATGGTTAAGTAGCAACTTCCATAGTGCTCTTTCAATCCCCATTTCACGCTGTAATAAAATGTTGCGGTGGTGTTAAGAGGGCGGGGGGTTGTTGATGAGAGACTGAGACTGAGCGGTCACCGATGCCACGACCCACGGCAGATGGGAAGGGGACAATGGAGGAAGAAAATAAGGGGGGGGGTGCTAATTATCGTGATGGATCTCTTACTTATGAAGCGGAAGGCGTCTAAAGGACTTTGTGAATCTAATTGAATGATCATGTTTCAATGTCATTGGCGCCGATAGATGTCTGATGCATTTTGACTGGGAGAATTGTCAGCGATAATTAGTTGCTTAAGAGGCTATTACACTTTTTTTACTAGCACAACTAAGAATAGAGTCTGAAATTAAAACAGCGAAAAACAAGAGGTGTCAGTTAAGGGTCAAGACAGCTGTCAATTTTGAAGTTCTTAACTCGTTGGTTGCCGTTGAGTGTGATAGACATCCAATCCATTTGAAGTGGGAAGGCTGGCAGCATTCGTTCATTCACCTGCACTCTCCCATTTGAAATGGATTGGGCGTCTATAAGTGATAAATTCACAGTAGAAGGATGAAAAATGCCATATGATTGGATCTCGTCAATGGTAATCAGTTAAGGACTTCCTGTGTCTAGCTCCAGTTTTTTTACCTAGGTCTACAATGTCTTGTGTGTCTTGTGTCTGTCTTGCTACTGCAAGCAAGAAATTTCCCGAATACGGGATGAAATAAAGTTCTAACCTAACCTAAGGAAGGTTACCGTATTTTCACGACTATAAGGCGCACCGCATTATAAGGCGCACCCTCAATGACACATTTAATTTTTTTTCCATATATAAAGCACACTGGATTAAAAGGCACCCTGTCTATTTTGGAGAAAATTTAAGACTTAAGTGCGCCTTATAGTCATGAAAATACGGTAGTCTTGTTTCTGTCAGTCATAGCAGAACTTACATTGGAACTATACTTAAGTGATTCACTAGAAATTTAATTCTAATTGATTTCAGATCTGATTAATTACAAATTTGCTTCTAAAAAATGTCAGTATTGCCTGCCTTCTTGGTTAGACACCAGGCGGTCGTAGTTCATTTGAACTTTGTTTTATTTTATTTTTTTAAATATCCTGATCATCCTTGGTTCCTAAACTATTAATATTTAGAAATCTACTGTATATTGTATAATTGAAAAAATCAATTACTCGTATAAAAGTAAACAATGACAAATACCCCAAATACACAAACATACAATTTTGTTAAATGCCATTAAATTAAATAATAATTTGATATTGAAATCACTTAAAAAATCCCATTTACAAATGTGCAATAAAGTAATGGTAGATAAATACAACTATAAACTTCAAAAAGCCCTGCCCATGTTGCATCTAAATGTTCCCCAAATTGATATACAGCAGCATTGTAGCATCAAATCCAATGTCACGGATCTTAACTATTAACGGCTGAGTATGAAGCTCAACCGAGATGACCTCACGCTCTGGATGTGTCGCTGGCACAAATAGTAAATCTCACCTTTGAATCCCACTGAGTTGGGCCTATTTTCCACTGGCCTTGCACTTTTCACACCCCCCACCGCTCTCGCACAATGATTCCACCCATCTATTGACCCATCCAGGAGTCAGTGGCCTGCAGACTCTTCACTCACTCCTCGCTATATTTCTTTTTTATTTGGCTGTCACTTAGCCTCAAGTTACCTCATTCTCCCCAACCCTCCAAACTCTAAGGGTGTCAAACTCATCTTTGTTGTTCCGGTTTCCTTTTATATAAATATTTAACTCATTTGGCCGCAATTGAAGCCATTCTATTTTCTCAGGCCCCCAGTTTGATGCCCATGCTCTAAGGCCACGTCCAACCTAAATCCAGTTTTAAAACTCGTATTTCTCCCCGGTTTCATTCTTCCATCTGCATTAAGCTTGTGTTGAGAAAATTCATGTTTCCAAGCAGCTCTCCAGAAAACGATACATTTGACAACCGCAAGCTCGTGTGGCTTTCACGGGCACATTTTCGATCTTGTGAAATATCGTTTTGACGCGGCCAAAGCCAGCTGCAGGTTTTTTTTCTTTTCTTGGGACCCTATGGCAAGTCACACGAAGGATATGTTACACACACATTCTGGTGTCACTCACTGAAAGAAGTTGTTCACACTCCATGGAAAAGCTTGGCGACGGATGACATAGTTTGAAGAGTTCTGTTACCGTTTTGGCACTTGGTCCTCCCAATTATGTTGCCATTATATTCTGCCTTTGTTAGCACTTTTCTTCCATAAATGAATGTTAGCTTTGTTCTAACAATACAAGGAAAATAACCAAGCTGAGAGAGAGCGCAGCCAATTTGCGCCGGGCAGATTGAACCAATATTAAAACGAATTAGAAGGAATTAGTCGTGTTTTGGCGGTCCAGCTGCAATCTCGGCTTGCCAGTCACTTGTTCCATTTCTTGCTGAGAGAAGCCACACTCACCACTCTCTTCACTCAAGATGCCTTTAGAGAGACCCTTTCAGATATGGAAAGAAGTCTGGACGCATACCTGTCAACCTCTGCCGATAACTGCCCTTATAAATGATTATGATTTCCCCTTACAAACCCCCCAAAAACCTTACAAACACCGTACGAGTTGTACGGTGTTTGTAAGGTTTTTTGGGGGGTTGTAAGGGGAAATCATAATCATTTATAAGGGCAGTTATCGGCAGAGGTTGACAGGTATGCTGGACGTGACAATATTTTGATGGCTCACGCAATCCACTGTACTCCGCTACATTTACGGTAATGTTGGGCTTCAGGTGCACAGGTTGACAATACACATCCCGGCTTCGAACTCTTCAATCTACTGCCCTCTTGCAGACGCTACACCACCATAACAGCCAAGACAAAAATACTCAATCACAGTTTCTTCCCAAGAGCCGTCACCATACTCAACCACCAATTGTGCAAGTTCTCCTACTTGAAAGGATTAGAGAGGCCTGTAATTGTCAACATGGGTAAACCTCAACCATGAGAGACAGAATGTGAAAAAAAAAAAAACAGAAAATCACATTGTTTTGATTTTTAAAGAATTTATTTCCAAATTAGAGTGGCAAATAAGTGTTTGGTCACCTACAAACAAGCAAGATTTCTGGCTGTCAAAGAGGTCTAGCTTCTTCTAACGAGGTCTCCACTCGTTACATGTATTAACAGCATCTGTTTTAACTCATTATCGGTATAAAAGACACCTGTCCACAACCTCAGTCTCTCATACTCTAAACTCCACTATGGCCAAGATCAAATACCTGTCGAAAGACACCAGAGACAAAATTGTAGACCTGCACCAGGCTGGGAAGACTGAATCAGCAATAGGTAAAACGCTTGGTATAAAGAAATCAACTGTGGGAGCAATTATTAGAATACGGAAGACATTCAAGACCACTGATAATCTCCCTCGAGCTGGGGCTCCATGCAAGATCTCACCCCGTGGCGTTAAAATGATAACAAGGACAGTGAGCAAGAGCAAGTACATTGAAGATGAGACGTGGCTGGGTCTTTCAGCATGACAATGATCCCAAACACACAGCCAGGGCAATAAAAGAGTGGCTTCGTAAGAAGAATTTCAAGGTCCTAGAGTGGCCTAGCCAGTCTCCAGATCTCAACCCCATAGAAAATCAGAGGAGGGAGTTGAAAGTCTGTGTTGCCCAACGACAGCCCCAAAACATCCCTGCTCTAGAAGAGACCTGGAGAAATGGGCCAAATCACCAGCAACAGTGTGTGAAAAGTTTGTGAAGAGTTACAGAAAACATTTGGCCTCCGTTATTTCCAACAAACGGTATATAACAAAGTATTGAGATGAACTTTTGTTCATGACCAAATACTTATTTTCCACCATGATTTGCAAATATATTCTTTAAAAATCAAAAAATGTGATTTTCTGTTTTTTTCCACATTCTGTCTCTTATGGTTGAGGTTTAGGAGGATAATTTGCACAAATGGTGGTGGACTAAATACAGTGGTACCTCGAGATACGAGCTTAATCCGTTCCGGGACTGAGCTCGTATGACAAGTTACTCGTAACTCGAGGTAAAGTTTCCCATTGAAATGAATGGGAAACAATTTAATTTGTTCCAACTCTCTGAAAAAAACACCAGAAACAGGATATTGGATTGAAAAAAAATGTTTTATTTCTTATAATTCGCCATATATTGACAAAGTAATAAATAACGAGTGGTTTAATAGAAATAAAGTGTTTAATCTAACTAAAATTGGCCGGATTTCGCCGAGGGGAGAGGGGCTTCGTTTTTTTTTTTCCTCCACACAACGCACTCGTAAACAGAACAAACACTCCACCCTCACGTTCGCTATCGATGGGCTGTTTGCTGTCGTACTATTCCCTTCAAAATATTCCGAAAATGATGCACACAAATGTCCTCACAATCGGAGAACGCACGACCACTTGCCAACGAGCAGCAAGCAGTCTTATCAGCGATCGCCCCGCTGCTCATGAGAGCTACAGGGGCGCTGGCTAGCGGCTCCTTTTAGCTTGTAGCATCTGTGTTTGCATCCCCTCGAACGGCGACTATGATAGAGTTGCTACCGGGGATGCTGTTGCGAGCCAGTGCCCCCGATGTTCTTATGAGCAGCCAACGAGCAGAGTCTTTTATCAGCGATCGCCCCGCTGCTCATGGGAACTTCAGGGCGCTGGCTAGCGGCTCCTTTTAGCTTGTAGCATCTGTGTTCGCGTCCCATCGAACGGCGCCTATGATAGAGTTGCTACCGGGGATACTTTTGCGAGCACGAGTATACTTCATTACCCAGAAAGCCCTCTTTTCACCGCGCATGCGCGTTGTGCGTTTCCTGGTCTGAATAGCTCATCCGGTGCTCGTAAATATTGTTATACACGAAAGATATGCCAAAAAAATGCCATGGCAACCTGGCTTGGTCGCATCACGAAACTTTGACCGCATCACGGGCGAATTATTCGATCGAAATTTCCCCCGTAAGACGAGCATTCCGTATGACGAACGGTCGTATGACGAGGTACCACTGTACTTATTTGCCCCACTGTGTTTGTGTGTATATATATATATATATATACACACACTACTTTTTTTTACTTTCTTTTATAACACTGCACTGCTTATCAGCTACTAATGCACTGGAGGAAATCCTGTTTAAATACTTTGAACAAACATCTGTCACATGGTCATTTATAGTAGCTGTTGTCTGTCCCTTTAAAATCGATCTTGATCAGCCCGAAGGTTATCGAGCAGTAAGATTTCACTGAAAAAGTGGAGAAGTTTTTCTTCATGTCTCTCGAGACTGCTATTAAGTTTCAAAGGAGCATTATAGCAAAGCGGCTAAATCAGCCAGACGCTATCGCTGCCTTCGAATGTCTAGACAGCGCTTCCTCCACCTTATGTGATGTTCAAGGTCCGCGAGATAGCAGCATTTTCCGCTGGGCGCAGGTGTGTGTGCGTGGCTGCTGTTAAAGTATCACGTCGGTGAAAAATGATTAACCGTCTTGAGATGTGACTTTGCAACACGATATTCTAAAGGCTTACTCGTTTGAAGGAGAAAATGGTTTTCCCAGTTCTGGACATTTTATAAGCTATGGATTCAGTGAAAAGGCTCAATTGAAAAATAATATTTGACTAGTTTGGTGGCTATTGACGGTGATAGAAGTCCAAACATGTGGCTGATTTTATCTTTTGGCTGTGAATTTAAATCATTTTGTCAATTGTAGATGCCCAATCCAGTGGAACTGTTCTCTTACTCGCTCCCATACAAATGTATTAGACCAAGGGTGTCAGACTCGGGTTGGTTCGCGAGGCACTTTAACGTCAACTTGATTTCATGTGCGCCGGACCATTTTAGATATAATATTTAGATTTTTTTTTATAAATGGATTAAAAGAACTGGATTAAAAGCCCTGAATATTTAGTTTTTTATAGATCTAAAACAAGGTTTATTTTAGCTTTTATATATATATATATTTAGATTTTACAAAATGATTTTTGAACTAAAAACAGAAAAAAATTGATTAAAAAATTACAATTATTGATTTTAAAAGGGGGAAAATCAGGAAATGTAATATACATCATCATATACTTCATTTTAATTTGATCCTAAAACAGAAAGTCAGCAATCATGATTTACTTTCCCGAGCCACAGAAAATGATGCGACGGGCCAGATTTGGCCCCCGGGCCGCCACTTTGACACATATGCATTACACCATGGGTGGTGAACACGCGGCTCCCGGCCAAAATGAATGTGGCTCTTTGCTTTTTATCATATTTTGTATTTTTCCTGTTCGATTAAAAACAAAAAATAAATTATATTTTAAAAATTATTTGGCAGATCAGATTTTTTATGCTGATTCGGTCAGTCAGTCATAGGCCACACATAGACAATCATACCGCCACCGAGTGGCGAGTGAACCACTACAACATCAGGTGGCTCAGATTGTAGGTGAGACTAAAAGAGATCCCAATCATGTGGCAATATCCTGCGAGATGTAGATTTGTGGATTTTTAATAAAAGAATTCACACTAAGGTGATTTCCAATTTCCTCCTGATGACTAAGAGCATTTACTCCAAATTGCCGAGTGAAATACGGGGCTAGTCGAGGAATGTTTGCTGTAAATCTTGCCAGCGTCATAACTCTGCGGTGTTTACACAACACGGTCGCATGCCTTGCACCTCAAAATGTCTTGTTTTTCTGGGTGGTGCTCTCAGTAAGATTTGAAACTTGGGCCCGAGTGCCTTTACATGCTATTTCTTCTTCCTCCGAGTACTTTTTAGACCTTAAATTGTTACTTTATTCTCTGAATATTAATTCCTTAACATCTATCAAAGCAAAAAAGCATTGGGAGAATACATACCTAATTACATAAAAATAATGACTGACTTTCAGTGAAATAGTTGCCAAATAATTTCTTGCATTCATTTTCTGAACTGCTTTATCCTCACTAGGGTCGCAGGGGGTGCTGCAGCTCGAGGCAGGGACACCCTGAATTGGTGGCCAGCCAATCACAGGGCACAAGGAGACAAACAACAATTCACACTCACACTCATACCAACGGGCAATTTCGATGGTCCAACCAGCCTACTATGCATGTTTTTGGAATGTGGGAGGAACCCGGAGTACCCGGAGAAAACCCGGTACTCGTTTGGTCGCCCGGACGTTTGGTCGCCGGACGTTTGGTCGCCGGACGTTTGACAACATGACAGAGTGTTTACTGTTGAAACCAGCTCTCAAAATTATATTCATGAGAGAGAGAGTTTAATATCTAAATATCTACTGTTGAAATCAGCTCTCAAAATTATATTCACCCGAGCGACCAAACGTCCGGCGACCAAACGTCCGGGCGACCAAACGTCCGGGCGACCAAACGTCCGGGCGACCAAACGTCCGGGCGACCAAACGTCCGGCGACCAAACGTCCGGGCGACCAAACGTCCGGGCGACCAAACGTCCGGGCGACCAAACATCCGGGCGACCAAACGTCCGGGCGACCAAACGTCCGGTAACGGAAAACCCACGCAGAACATGCAAACTCCACACAGGTGGATCGACCTGGTTTTGACCCCAGAACTGTGAGGCCGACGTGTTAACCACTCAATCCACCTGGCTGACATTCAATTCATTTAAACTGGGAAGACTGGCTTTTAATGCTCATGCTTCAGTGCCATTGACAGCTCTAGACAGCCAATCCATTAAAATGGATTGGACATCTTTCACAGTCAATGGCATATAATGAGTGAACCCACTTTGTGTGGCTGTTGGCATCCACTTTGCTGTACTCTGCTGCTCTGACTAGAACAAAGACTTCATCATCCAGCACTGGAGACTTTGAATCTAGCACTCTTCTGCCTGAATGGCTATGCCGAATCTACTCTAAAACCTTGTCAAAACTCTTGAGATGAAAGAGGAAGCTGTTCACTTTTCCTTCCATGTTGACTTCCTGCAGGCGTAATGGCAATTATGTCCATTCAGTGTGTCTTGTTTGCCATCTGCTCAAACCTCAGCGGTCGCCATGACAGTGACACATTTATTTGCTCCTCTGTGTGGACGGAGCCAGTTCATTATCGCCGCCGCTTTTGACAGTTGCAACAAATGGCCCATCCTCAGAGATAGTTTTTATCTCTCTCTCCCATGCACCCAACATCGCCGTGTTACGGAGAGCGTAAATCACGCGCCGTGGGCAGATCTGACAGGGCGCTTTGGCGTTCCGACGCCAAAGACCCAGTGGCCTCCTTATCAACGATCTGACCATCGAGTCAAATTGTCAACGAAATGTAAACCGAGCTCGGACCGGGTGGATAAGGAGAGATCTCGTTACGGCGGCCGGCCGATGATAACGACGTGATATGGCGGTAAGGCGAGCCGCCCGGGAGGGGAGTGTGTGAAACTTCAGAGTAGTGAAGTATTTATTTATAAGTATTTATAGACGTTCAACTTTGTGGTTCTTTTCATGCTACTGTTGAGAATTTAAATTAGTTTATTAATAGTGCATTTGTTAATTTGCTGTCGAATCTCCTACTTCACATGTGTCAAAGTGGCGGCCCCGGGGCAAAATCTGGCCCGCCGCATCATTTTGTGTGGCCCGGGAAAGTAAATAATGAGTGCAGACTTTCTGTTTTAGGATCAAATCAAAATGAAGAGTATAGATGTATATTAAATGTCCTGATTTTCCCCCTTTTAAATCAATAATTGTCCTTTTTTAATCCATTTTTTCTGTGTTTTTAGTTTAAAAAATCATTTTTTTGAATCTAAAAATATATTCTAAAAAAAGCTAAAATAAACATTGTTTTAGATCTATAAAAAATGAATATTCGGGGCTTTTAATACGGTTCTTTTAATCCATTTATTAAAAAACATCTAAATATATGTAAAATGGTCCAGCCCACATGAAATCGAGTTGACGTTAACGCGGCCCGCGAACCAACCCGAGTCTAACACCCTTGTCCTACTTCATAAGGATTGGACAACTACACCTTGAATGGCTGCTGATTTAGGTATGTGTAGATTTTCATACACTGGCACAAGTGAGTGTGGCTACGTTCTCGAACTCAGAAGGGATTTCCTGTCCAAAAACAGAGGAAAAATCTTCATTATTTAATGTTTTTGTTTGTTTTTTCAAGCCTCTAAATCCTATGATTAATTAATTTGTATTATTTTTTATTTTTTATTTTTTTATTTATTTACGTGTTTTTATTATTTTTATTTTTTATGTATTTTTTTCAAATTTTAATGTATTTTTATTTTATTTTTTATTATTAATTAAACTAATCTAATGGCGTGTTGAAAGGGCCGTGCAAAATATCTATTTCACGTAGAGTTAACTTTACTCAAAAATGCAGATTTCAAACTCCCAGTTTTATTTGGCACCGATAGACTGAAAAAAACTAAGATATATTTTTTTTATCTGACGGTAGAAAATGTTCATCCCTGCATTTGTGTTCACTGGGAGACGGGAAAGCTGAGTTTTCCAGTTTTTCCTCAGAGAATACTGATCTTGGTATCATTGGAACAGGGATTTCATGTAGATGTCAATTATTATCATTTCAGTTGTAATCTGTAAAAGTTTGTTGTTGTAGGATACTTAGCCAATGAGTTAAGGGGCAAACAAAACGGCCTTGGAGTGAGCTGTGTGGGCTTTCTTGCTCATAAATAAAGTAGTCATCTCTGATTGCGGGCTGAATATATAATTCATTGTCCAACTCTCCTCTTTTTCTTCTTCTCCTCTTCACTTTCTGCCTCTTTGTTGTCTGTGCCCTCCGTGGCAAGGCAATTAAAATTTAAACTAGTGACAATCAGGCTCCCATAGCTTCTTTTTCCAAAACAAATTCTTGTAATGATGATCAAATTTGGACAGAGGTCATTTAGTAACCCCAGTCTGTCTAATTCCCTGATACATTAGTCTGAAAGTTGTGCCCAGGTGTCAATTGCGGCACATCGACTGATTGATCTCTTAAACTACAATAAAAAGTAGAATTAGTGTGTCTGTGGGGGGATTGGGGTCGTTTACCTGATAAAATAATAATAATGATGAACACAAACCTTACATTGCCATGGGCAATAAAGATATATAATAAGCTCAATTCAATCATTATAAATAAAATTATTTTAAAAATATAATTCAAAATGTTTTAATCTGTTTTTTAAATGGATAATATTTCATTAAAAACATACTTTGCTAATGGACATTTTTCATTTTGTTTCATAAATCTCTAACAAAGCTCAACATATAGTTCCCACGTTTTGATGATGTGTATGGTTCTACCTCTTAAGTTCTCATTTGATTGACTGGCGACCAGTCCATCTGGGATAGTCTCCAGCTCCCTGCAACCCTGAATACTTTAAGGCACATGTGTCAAAGTGGCGGCACGGGGGCCAAATCTGGCCCACCGCATCATTTTGTGTGGCCCGGGAAAGAAAATCATGAGTGCCGACTTTCTGTTTTAGGATCGAATTAAAATCCAGAGTATAGATGTATATTAAATTTCCTGATTTTCCCCCTTTTAAATCAATAATAGTATTTTTTTAATCATTTATTTCTGTGTTTTTAGTTCAAAAATCATTTTGTAAAATCTAAAAATATATTTTAAAAAAAACTAAAATAAACATTGTTTTAGATCTATAAAAAACTGAATATCCAGTTATTTTAATCCAGTTCTTTTAATCCATTTATAAAAAATATATATCTAAATATTATATCTAAAATGGTCCGGCCCATGTGAAATCAAGTTGACGTTAAAGCGGCCCGCGAACCAACCCAAGTCTGACACCCCTGCTTTAAGCGGTATAGCAAAGAGATGGATGGATGGAAATATGATTTTATAAAAATGTTTATAGAGTAGGTACACTTCCAGGCCAATGCATCATTACCCTGGAGATCTCCCGTGACAATCCAAAGTCCAGATAAATTGCAATATGTTGGCATGCGTAAAAACAGATGCCAGTTTGAAACACGACCCATTGCGGCGTTCCCCAGCGGGATAAGGCGAAATAGACAAACTGTCAACCTGCCCTCCATCATCCGAGACAAAACGAGGCCCGAGGCTTCGGTCTGGGAAGCGGCACGTAAGAAGACGCACGAGTAACGAGGGCCGGGGCTGGTCTAATCCCACGCTGCAGACACATTCCATCACTATCTCCATTTGTTTATTCATGTCGCAAGAAACACTTGGATTCCACTAATCCTACTTGTCCTCCCTAGTACACCTCCTGGCACAAGTGGCTGCTCATATTGTTGGATCGCTCAATGCGTTCTGTAGGCTAAAAATGGCATGAGCGTTTCATTTTCAGCTCAGCTACACACACAGCAATAATTAGGCCTAATTAAAGTGTTTGCTGTCAGTGAGGCCCTTCTTAAAATGTTTCTAATTGACTATGTTCATTGTTTAAATTGGAAACTTACTGCAAACTATCATCCTGAAATTGTTAAATAACTTTTCAATCTTTTGAAAATTACTCCTAAATAAATGAGTTGCTGAATCATACCATTTTACCTCGTTATATTTAAACATTAACTTATTGACAGCCGTTGACAGCGGCTAGACTTAAATCCATTTTGACAAGAACAGGCTGACAAGGTTTCCAACTGTGGTTAGTGTTTCAAATTAGGGTCACAGACTTTGGTTTGGGTTCTCAATTAGGTTTTCAAACTAGCCTTTGGGTTCCAAATTAGGGTTTTAAACTAAGGTTGCAAATTAGGGTTTCAAAGCAGTGTTATGAAATTAGAATAGTGAAAAAGGGTACACGGTCGATTGGTCGCCGGTCTTTTGGTCACCCGGAAGGTAAGTGATAATTACCATTTAAATCGTTGCTCAAATTCCCTAAATACAAACTGTGAATTACTATTTAGTCATACTTAATGCCCTAGTAATTATTCGGCTAAAGAAAAGCTCCAAATTTACCGTACTTTTGTTTTTTTTTGTTGGAGAACTTGTTAAGACCCTGACTGACGTAGCTTCTTAAAAGGGACAACGCATGTACATACAAACTCTTATACACTCACACGTCAGCTCAGTGAAACTGCTCATGGCCATTGTTGGCTTTTATTGATGCGTAGACCGTGTTGTTTTACCTTGTTTTGTTGCCGTTGTTTGGGTCCGGGCGACCAAAAGACCAGCGACCAAAAGACCAGCGACCAAAAGACCGGCGACCAAAAGACCGGCGACCAAAAGACCGGCGACCAAAAGACCGGCGACCAAAAGACCGGCGACCAAACGACCGGCGACCAAACGACCGCACACGGTGTTATGAAACTAAAACTGTGAAAAACAAGGGCTAATAGTTCATGCTAAAGACAGGTGTCTATTTTTAAGTCCTTAACTCAATGTGACCGCAACAGACATCCAATCCAATTGAAATGGATTACGTGCAAATTAATTGGACATCTATTAGTAATAAATCCATTTGAATTCACAGCACAAACATGAAAGGAGACAAATTATTGGACTTGACTGACCACTAACACCAACAATGGCTACCAATGAGTTAACACACACACACACTGTGGTTTTCCATGATCCTTGAAAGCATCTCATCCGCACACACTGGACTCGTTGATGCAGCAGCTGGGGTAAAATGGATGAGCCCGCATCTGCTAAGCACATCAGCCGTAAGATCTTTATGCTCTACAGTAATCTTCCCTATGGCGAACGTGACCGTCCACGTCGCCGCTTTGCTTTGAACAAACCCAGCAGCTGGATCATCTTTTTTGTTATTGAAGAGGAATCGCCACGGCAAAATGGGACGCTGGAGTGGGAATAAGAGTTTTGAGAGTGTAGGGATTCATCCTCGGATGATGAATAAACACTGGGATGACAGCAGATTGTCTGGGCGACAGGTCCAAAAGAGGATTTTAGCACAGCTTTCGTTGTAATAATCCCACAAGGGAATTAAATCCCTTTAGACATGGAAAATATGAGGGTTATCTGACGCTTGATGAATTCCCTGGGCATGTTGTTTTGGTCCACTTTCAAATGTGTGATTTGCAGCCTTTTCACCTCCTCTCCTGTGGCCTCATCTTTGCATTTTTTTTGCTTGCCATGGGGGGTTTCCACTTTCTGCCACCCACCATGTGAATAATGAGCTCCACAGATAGCAACCAATGAAGCGACCCCCCCTTTAGCCAGTGAAACTTAACAACCATGTCCAGATCAGCTCCTTCCTGCTGAGACTGACCAGCCTTACTTTACACTCTTCTGCCCACCCACCTACACTTGTATTAACACACACACACCCTTAAACTAACATAAATGAATGGAAGGCTGGATTCCGACTGCAAAGGCAGAGCCATATTCAGAAATAATGACTATCCGCTTTTGTCGCCCAGGCATTTTTTCCCAGATTTTTCAAATGAAGTATTCAATGAATTATTAGTATGCTACTGATTCCTATGCTTGTAATCCCATGAGCAAATATGTTTAGATAAAGTATACTTTTTAACCAGTAAATCTATTCTAATGTGTTTCTATAAAAGTGATCTTCTACAAGGGTGTCTAAACTGGGCCCCCTTGCCTGTTTTTTTTTTGTTTTCTTATTGGCTAACAGCAAATTGTGAAACTTATTGACTGCGGCCCGCAGAAGAAACTTAAACTCAGTTTACATTCTTTTGCACTTCTCAGATTTAACACAAGATGAAACTAGTCCCTTAAACAGAGGTTCTCATTGAAATTGATATATTTTATTTTACATTCATAAAATCACATAGACAGCCCTTTGGATGAGTGTTTAACATGTCGGCCTCATAATTCTAAGGGTTTGATCCCACGTCCAGACTGTGTGGAGTTTACATCTTCTCCCTGGGCTTGCGTGGGTTTTCACCAGGTACTCCGGTTTCCTCCCACATCCCCAAAAAATGCAGTGTAGGCTAGTTGGCCCTCAATTTATTTTTCTAAAAGCCACCCTGGGAGGAAAAAAAATTGGACACCCCTGTCTTATCACAACCTTGCCTTGTAGCTCAGCAGAAAAGATGTTTATCCAAAGGAATTATGTTTTTCAGTGCTGAGATACGGAATGAGGAAACATTACACAATTGATGTCTGCAGTGCCAGTTGGTCAACAGGCAGGCTTTGTTGATGCAAAAGAAAAGACATCTGATAGCCACATTGCTGCTGTCTAAAACAGTGTAGCAGAACTGATCCTTCCTTTATTGCTTAATAGCTAAGGTCAGAGGATATCAGACAGGATCCTATATCTTGAACAAGCTGGTAAGTTAAAGAAAAATAATATAAGCTTTTGGGGTCTCGCATGGTGCAGCGCCATTAGCACAAATTGTGGCACCATGTTCCATTTTTACGACAGTGAATAAGCCTTTCATATTAATTTAAAACCATTCAAAATCTGAATATGTTCTATTTGGGGTTTTTAATACCCCAGTGATAAATATCTGGCCATGAAAGACTTGGTGCACATGCTCCATTTCCAAATATATATATTTTTGAGTAAAGGGAGTTATTGTGGTGAGTGCATGGCAAATTAGAATGATTTGAGGGAGTGAAGGTTAGTTGAACATTAAGTCTTTTAATTGAGAGTAGAAAGTAACGGGTTAGCCAGATTTTGCTTAAAGTTCAAGGTTGGGAAGATAAGGAAATTATGCAATTAGCCCATTCAAAAATAACCCAAAAATTGGCTGCATGTAAATTTGCCCACTGATGTTAATACAGTAATCCCTCGAATATCGCGGTTGATGTAGACCAGACATGGCCACAATAACCGAAAAATCACGTTAATCATGAGTGATTCTTCTTTTTTTATGATTTTTTTTTAAATGTTTTTTTCTAGCACTGTCAACCTTAGGAGCATATCTACATACAACAATGCAAACAAACACTGGTTGTCATATTGTGGCTGCTTGATGTACAAACATAATTTTTAATGAACTTTTTAGATCGCATTTTGGACAAGAAAGAAAATAGATTTGTGACTAGTCCTAGTAGCAAGAGTGGCTTGCACTTACGAGTTTCAGTGTGGATTTTCACATTTTTATGAATTTTTTAAAAATAATTAACAGCAGAAAAAAAATCGCAAAAAAATGAATTTGCGATAAGAAAAGTCGCAATAATCGAGGGAAGACTGTACTCCCCTTTTCAGTTTTCTTTTAACCATATCATTTTTAGGGGTATACATAACTAAGCTCATGTCGAATACATTTTTCTGCCAAATTTGAATTTATGATATCTGATTCTGTCCACTTCTAACATTTCTGCTGGTATTAGCCACGTATGCAATTATGCAACTTGAAAAGAAAGTAGTCTGCCTGACTCACTTGAACATGCAGCCTAAATTGCATGGAGCCCATCAGGATGAGAGCCGGAGCTTCATTCAAGGCTTGGAGTCAATATTTGTTTGCAAACATTATCACACTCAAGGGTCTTGAGTGGCCACTGTGCAGTAACAATCCTGACAAATGTGGTACAGTGGCTCCCCGTGAATAGCTGCGCACTTGCTCATTAGTCTCTTCACTTCATGAAGAGCGCCCAGTCAAATAGAGGGGACAAAGGCCACTAGCTCCCCTGCCTGCATGGGTGTATGTCTATGTGAAGGGACGGGGGGGTGTGCCTGTCCACCCACGGCCACCGAGGAGTGACGCAAATGTGAGTCAGGAGCTGCCTAATAATTCGAACAAAGACACGGTGACCTCTCTCCTCCATCTGCCTTTTAAAAACTCGAGTGACTCAAAAAGTCATCGCGGTCAACATCGCATGCGGCGTCGGACGAAGCGCGGGGTTCCCTTTTGTCATGCTAATTTACTCTCTTGGCCAAAATGTTTTCTATCCACTATTGTCTCGCCTCAACTGCTTGGAGACCACCAAAATGGAGGTCACCGGGCCACCAAGTTGAATATCAAACTCCATGACCATCCACATCTCTTTATGACCTTCATGTGTATTTTATTCATATGAGAGTGACTGGTTATCTATAGTATGTGCACAGCTTTATAACAACGGTCAAATGACCTGAAGACAAAGATTGTTCAAAATCATGTGGTTTAGGGTTATGATACAAAAAGCTAGCTTACTCAGAGATTTCGACTGTTAGTTTCCACTGTGAGAAACATAGCAAGGAAATAGAAGACCACAGGTTGGTGACCATTCCAGTTACCCATGACAAGGAAAATAGATCATTTTATTGCTGATAAGCTTCCAGGCAGTCTTACAGGTGTTGGTACTTTTTTTTCGCACAACCACTAACCATTCCATAAGTGTTTTTGAAAGTCACCTAGTTATGAATTCAAAAACCGGTACCATTTTGCTAAATTCTGATGACTCACCCTGCATAAACCCTTGTTTAAACAAATATTACAGCTCCTGTGACTCATTAGGAATTTTTCTTTGTCAAAAAGACCATGATTTGAACTTTTGGCGGGTCTTAAATGAAAATTAATAAAACTAAAATTTTGTACGAGTCAAATATGCTATTGAAAATGAAAGGGCTATTGTAAATTATCAAGATGATTTTGTCAAATTGTCAAAAACTGGCTGACCACTTTTGCGGGGCTTGATTTTGTGAATGTTTTGATGCGTGAATTACACTTTGTTAAAGTAGCATTATTAAATTTTGAAAACGTTTTGTAATTTTTTTTTGTCAGAACAAACTGTTCTTGTCATAATCGTGAATGTTATGGGTGAAATCCAAAGAAAGTCTGACTGCGGTAACTTTTGTTGTTTTAAAGGTGCAACGGTGTGAATTTGTCAAAGTGTGCAGTGGTCCAAAAATGTGGACAGGAAAAAAAAAATTCCAAGTTTTATTGACAGTGATATAAATCCAATCTATTTGAACTGAAGAGGAGAGAATGTTCCAAGTTAAAATGGATCGGATATTTATAGTCGTCAGCGGCATTTAAACATTATGGTGAGCAGATTCTACCTGTTTTGAATTTAAAGCTCTTGGCCAAAAGCATCAGAATTCTGCTCCAAAGTCACGTACATCTTTATAAGCGCACCTCCGCTTCAGCTTCCGTTTCTTTTCATGAGAAAGTCAAGGTCATCAAAGCTGTATTTTTCTTATATAAAGAACATATTCGACATTTTCATAACAATATGGCGACATGCTGTTTCGCCGGCGAGACTGGCGTCTCTGAGTTATAGAGTCGCTACGGAGAGAATTAAAACATCTAACCTTGGGTTGTGGGATGATGACTTTACCGTGCCGGTACTTTGCATTTTATTTACAGTCCACAGAGGACATTGTCTATTCTCTGTTTTCACTGATATGTCACATGTTCCATTTTCTACCAAAGTCTGGTGATGAAAAGGAAGACCTTACGTATGTCTTAAAGCCTTCCCTTTTGAATTTGGATAACTTTTGTGTAAAATTGCGTAGGGTGCTTTGCTCTACCATGGGTCACTTGCTGTAGATTTGCTGTCACTTCTTATTAATTAAATTTAAGGTATTTTTGGATAATTTCAATTGGTTCATTCGCCTCTCCCTGTCCAAACAGATTGGACGTATACACCATCAAGGGCTCTGAAAGGTAAGAACTCTCATCCAGGTATTTTGGTCAATAGCAGGCCATTACATTACACTTTCTTGGTAGTTTTAGGGCGTAACCGGACGTTTGGTCGCCGGACGTTTGGTCGCCCGGACATTTGGTCGCCCAGACGTTTGGTCGCCGGACGTTAGGTCGCCCGGGTGAATATAATTTTGAGAGCTGGTTTCAACAGTAGATATTTAGATATTAAACTCTCTCTCTCATGAATATAATTTTGAGAGCTGGTTTCAACAGTAAACTCTGTCATGTTGTCAAACGTCCGGCGACCAAATGTCCGGGCGACCAAACGTCCAGGCGACCAAACGTCCGGGCGACCAAACGTCCGAGTACCGTTTTAGGGTACTTAGAAGTCACTTCCTGCACATTTTGGGGCATTCCGGTGTCAGTTCCTGTAAATTTTGGATAACTTTGGGTTCATTTTAGGGCATTTTTCAGTCACTTCAGTTTAATTTTGGGTCACTTTCTGTTGGTTGTGGGGCACTAATGTATGACTTTCTGTTGATTTTTGGGTACCCTTCCTGTTAGATATTATACATACATATTAAAAAAATTACCAACAATAGAGATTTTTTGCAGGTCCAAGTCGGGGCCATTGTAAATATATGGGAAAGGCTTTGTAAAAAAAAAAAAAAAATTGGCGGCATTGTACATCTGACTGTTAACTTTTGAATGCCTTTCTTTTGTGAATCTTCTAGTGTAAATTATTTGAATTTGGCCACCAAAAACTGCAGTACGTGAGTTTTGGAATATTCTGAGCTGGAAGATTGTTAAGTGGTGTGATGAAAAAGCATTGCAAACCATCCCTACAATAAACCCCTGGGGTTCACTCATTTTCAGGTTTGTTCATGAGGTAGTGTGTAGCATTTTTTGGCATTTCCTGCGAAACTGCCGTGAGAACATCTTTGGGAGCGCTTAAAAAGCGAACAACAGTCTGAGGAATGCTACTGTCTCATTCAAAACGGGTCTCTCAAAGCCCACCGTCCTCCCAACCCCCACGAGTTCTCACGCCAAAATAAATAGCTTGAACTTCCCCATTGAGAGTCTGTGAGGAGCAGAGGCTTCAATTATTCTTAACTAAGGGACGTAGCAGCGATTAAAAAGAAAGCGTCCCTCTCAGCTCGGAAAGTGTGTCAGCGCTATTTTATGAGACGTTTGTGTGGTCAGCTCGTATATCTTGCGACGCGCTGCAAAGGTGCGATAAAGTGGGGGTTGAAATGGACTTCAAAGCACCTTTTGGCCCATTCGAAGCCAGACGCTGCTTTCACCGTGCCGTGTCAGCCCGCATTTCCGGTATCGACGCCTCTTAGGGCCGTCTGGACTGGGAAGACAATGTGGCGGTCCATAGGACGACATTTTCGTTTGGGTTAATGAAAAATTGATGAATTCTAATAGTGACGTTTGTTCTACTTTAAGTGCCTAGTGCAGTGCAATACAGGAAAAATCATCACGATATCGGCCATTTTAAATCACGATATCCGTATGCCCCAATACAGTAAAATACTTTAATTATTTTGTGAATAATTAACTATTCTGACAGTGTTTTTTCTTCCAATCACTTTTTTGAATTGACATTCAACGAAACTGCCACACTTATTAAATACATCTAGTAATGCTGCAACCTAAAACTATCCAAAAGCCGCGCTATAGCATACGGTACTCGGACGTTTTGTCGAAAGACGTTTGGTCCTCGGACGTTTGGTAGAACGGACGCTTGGTCGCCGGGTTGTTACTGTTGAAAATCTGTGACTAATTGTTTTGACTTTTAAGACTGCTGTATATTAAGTTAGCATATCATCTCATCTCATTTCTGAACCTCTTTATCCTCATTAGGGTCGCAGGGGGTGCTGGAGCCTATCCCAGAGACAGGGGACACCCTGATCGTAAATTAGAATAATATCATTAATAATAAATTAATTCATATTGATATCAAATTGTGTTGCCTATGTTTTGTGTGGATTACTTGTTGTTATTTTCAATTGTCTTGCATGCATTACTTATGCTTAGATGAGAGGAAGGGCCAACTTGCTAACTATTCACTAGAGATAGTGACATCTTGTGGTGGCAGCATTATTGCATAGAGAATCCCATTAATGAAGCAACACAACACACACAAAACGGGCGCCATCTGCAAAATTTGCATAGCTGGAACAGGTCTATTTATGGCAATAATGCCGATAGACATGTAAATTGTCGATATGAAGTATAATCATAATTTTGGCGATGTATATCGTCATATTGTACAGCACTATGAGTGTTCCATAAAGGGTTAAGACAATGAACTGATTGGGTGCCTTCGATGGCAATAGACGTCCAAGTCTGGCAGCGAATGATCAATCCGCCTTGTTCAAATGGCTTTGTCGTCTGCTAGTGATGAACTCAATTCAATTCACAGCAGAAGGATGAAAAGAGCCACGTTAGAATTAATCGTCGTCAATGGTACTGAAAAAGCCGAAGAAACATTTGTAGAATTAAGCCAGCTAAGAGCTTCGCACAAAGCCGTGAAAAGCATTTCGATGTTATGGCGTTCTCGACAATCTTAGCTCACAAAAATACATAACGTCCTTTCAAAAAGAAAACTGCCGAAAGAATGAGTGCCAAGAGTCGATATTGGCCACCAGAATGGAAAGCAGAGAACGGCAGTTGGCTACATTGTCAGCTTGAAAGTACTCGAGGGGTCACAGTAGGACTTGAAGCCATAAAAGGCCAATATGTGTTAAAGATGCTGTCAACTTACTTTTCTTCATTGTGGGGATGCTTTGCCAGGTGAAGTTATATGAATATTATCAGGCAGTTTTTTACAAAAACATACAGTTCCACCAATCTAAAAATGTTCCCATACAATTTCAATGGCCCCATTCATTTCCAATGGCACATTAAACTCCCCAAAGTGTCCTAAGACCAATAGGAAGTAACCCAAAATCAACTAGAAGTGGCCCGGAAATCAACATTTAAGAACAAAATCAACATTTAAGTAATTCCCTGCCCAACAAAGATAAACACTTAAATCCCTTACAGCTAGGAGGACTGGCTGTGAAAGAAAGTGATCCAAACATGCCCCAAAATTAATAGGAAATAAGTTTAAATCTACAGCATCCCCACGCAATTTGGTAATGCACAAGAGCACAATATCACCGCTGTAGCTTATTCGTTAGTGAGTCAAAGTGCTGGGAACATTTGCACTTGCAAGTACAGTAATACCTCGACATTCAAGTGCCCTGACATACGAGCAATTTGAGATACGAGTAAAATTTCGAGCAAATATTTATCTTAAGATACGAAACAATTTGTCTCTATGAGCACTGGGCGGAGCGTTGCATTTTTTCAGTGTTTTCCCCCCTTTGTCAATGCAGAATGGTGGAGCTTGATCGCTAAAACGAGAGGAGCATATACTACTTCTCGTTGGAAAGTGGTCGGGCGTTATCTTATTTTGAGGACATTTGTGTACATCATTTTTGGAATATTTTGAAGGGAAGACAAAAGCAAACAACCCTCGATAGGTTGCATCTGAAAGCCAGGGTGGAGGCGGGGCAAATAGAGCAAACCCAGGAGAAGAAAGGTATAAAAATGTGAAACAAAATTAGAATTAAGTTTAGTGTAAGGTTAGATTAAACTCATTTTTGAGTGTGTCTGCATCGTAATCCAAATTCATTTAAATTTGTTTATGTTATGTTATGAGTGTGTTGCCATGCAAAAAGTCCCTCTCTCTCCCTTCCGCAAAAATCCGTCTAATTTTAGTACTATTAAGCCACTAGTTATTTATTACTTTGTTAATAGATGGCGAATTACAACAAATAAAAATGTTTTTCCAATCCAATATCCTGTTATTGGTGTTTTTTCAGAGGGTTGGAACGAATTAATTTGTTTTTAGTTCATTTGAGTTAGGAGTAAATCGACATACGAGCTCAGTCCCGGAATGCATTAAACTCGTATCTTGAGATACCACTGTGCAGTTTTTTTTCCAGTTCTTTAGAAGAGAGTGAGGACTTTTGCCTACTCAGGTAATTCTTTGCAAGGAAGTACCTCCAAGACACTGACAGTGATTAACACTGTCACCAGCTGTGCCTTTTCCTGCATTGGCAGCTAATTAACGTCATTTATTGAGTTGCTCAGCATGTACGCTTTGGCGAGACGCCATTGGGGTTTGAGAGAAATTTGTTTAAGGAAAATTGAATCATACGACATCGGGTCTACCACATTGTGCGTATAATGTGACAACGCAAAACGATCAGCTTATTTGTTCAAGAATTTATCATAATTTTTTAACCCCAAAAAATATAATGTAGTGATTTTGTTGTTTTTTAAAAGAACATAAGACTTTGGGAACTTTTTTGATGCACAAAAAGTGTAGCACTTTTTTTGGAGTGTGCTTGTGAAAGTTCCACTCAAGCACGAGACAGTGGAATTTAGCGATTCTTTCACATCAAAAGAGTTGTAAATAGCATACGTCTGCACTCGTAACCACTCTATTAACTGTGTGAAGATACAAGAAATGCCTTGACCAAATATTTGTAAGCCTGTTAGAAAAACAGTACATGGTATAACTCTTAAAAGCCCTAGATTTAAGTGACTATTGTTCTATAATGAACATGTTTTTTTTTTAAATATTGGCTGAAAATTAATGCATTTTCATTACATGTGATAATAATTATCAATAAAATGAAAACGATTAAAGCAATTTCAATTTGATTTTGCTTTATCCAGACTATACATTCTTCACATTAAATGCCATACGGTTTTTCAATTTTTACAATTCCAAAGTCACACAATAACTCCAGGGTTTGTCCAAGTGCCTTACAAGCTATGTGGGCTGCCAGGCTTTTCTTGACCCCACAACCACACCTACCAAGCTTAAACAGTGCTTCAGAAGCAAGTATAATATGTAGACAGACATATTTTAAGTGTCTACTTGTATGGTTGCAAATGCAATAGCAATATCTTAAGGCAGGGGTGTCAGACTCGGGTTGGTTCGCGGGCCGCGTTAACGTCAACTTAATTTCATGTGGGCCGGACCATTTTAGATAAATTTAGATAGACTTTTTGGATTAAAAGAACTGGATTAAAAGCCCTGAATATTCAGTTTTTTATAGATCTAAAACAATGTTTATTTTAGCTTTTTTTAAATATATTTTTAGATTTTACAAAATGATTTTTGAACTAAAAACACAGAAAAAAATGATTAAAAAAATTACAATTATTGATTTAAAAGGGGGAAAATCAGCAAATTTAATATACATCTATACTCTTCATTTTAATTTGATCCTAAAACAGAAAGTCGGCACTCATGATTTACTTTCCCGGGCCACCCAAAATGATGCGGCGGGCCAGATTTGGCACCCGGGCCGCCACTTTGACACGTGTCTTAAGGTCAATACATTCTACCTCTACTTACGAATGCCTCTAAATTCGACATTTTCAGGTTACGAAACACTATGATGTGCAAATAAAGTTAGACAAATGACAATTCCAACATACGAAAACAAGATCCAAGTTACAAAATCCCCCCAAATATATGTAAATGCTTTCTGCCACTGCACTGAATTGCCTTGTAAGACTATACATTTAAGTATTGTTAAAATAGAACTAATAATACTATATCTCTTTCATTTCTTGAACTGCTTTATCCTCATTAGGGTCACGGGGGGTGCTGGAGCCATAAGTCATAATTTCAAAATTCCTGTGAACCTAACATTTTTATTTTCATTCACTTATTTTATTACAAAAACGTGTCAAAACATCTAAACGTGGCCTTCTCGTAGCTAGGTTCCATCTCTCCTGTCACCCTAATGAAGATAAGCAGCATAGAAAATTGATTTGTGACATCTACATTTTTGTAATAACATGTCAAAAGATGTTCTGTTCCAATGTTTTCACTGCATATATTTTACACACACACACACACCCCAGCCAAAGCGACCCGTAAGACAAAACGCTTTTCAGCAAACTTGTTTTGTTTTGAATCCACTCTGGCCCAACAGCATTGAATTCCGCTTTCACGCTGTGTGAAAAGATGAGTGTGTCTGACAGCTCTAATAGGCATTGTTCACATTTGCAAAGTTAGACCCTGCTGAGCTGGCATAGCTCTCCTAGTACTCTCGCTTGAAACATCTCCGAGGGCCCTGTCAACATATCTAGACGGGCTTGTCAGCGCCATCTTTCCAAACGAGCTGTCAGCAGCAGCTTTATATCAGACTTCTTAGGGACCGGGGCAAGAAACACAAACATGGCCCGCGGGGGAGGGGAGGGTCAGTACGTACAATGCATTCTTATCCACATTCCCAATAACAAGAATCCGAAAAACCCGCCGTGAATTCTTCTGAATCATTTGGTGTCTGAAAGACGAAGATTTTCGTTTTGCGTCAAAGTGTCTGGGAGTGATTCCTGCGGGCGTGATTAAACTAGTCTTGCCGTGACTCCTGCACTTTAGGTTGTATTATCCTACGAGATAATGAGGCACGCACGCGTGGTGTTAAGGACTGAAGTAGAACTGAATTACCTTGGAGCACTGCTTGTGATTCTGGCACCACACCAAGGATCCGTTGTTCTGTGGAGAAAAGTAGCACCTGTCATCACACCGCATGGACTTATTAAAAGATTAAAATCTACTCAAAATATGGCGGGTCATAATTAACACATTCTTTAAGACACATACATACTCATTTACTGCCAATGACAACCTTAGACATCCAATCTGTTTGAACTGGAAGAGTTGACAGGAATCATTCGAAAAATGCTTAGTTTCTAGACATATTACAACTTAAATTTACAAGGATGTGAGCCAAATTGCGTGACCGGACGTTTCGTCCAAAGACGTTTGGTCCCCGGACGTTTCGTCCAAAGACGTTTGGTCCCCGGACGTTTCGTCCAAAGACGTTTGGTCGACCGGACATTTTGTAGAACGGACGTTTGCTAGAACAGACGTTTGGTCGCCGGGTTCGCTCGCTGTCAAATGATGACAGTTTACTGTTGATATTTTGATATTAGATATTTAGATATTAAACTCACTCTCTCTCTCATGATTATAATTTTGAGAGCTGGTTTCAACAGTAACAACCCGGCGACCAAACGTCCGTTCGACCAAACGTCCGTTCGACCAAACGTCCGTTCGACCAAACGTCCGTTCGACCAAACGTCCGTTCGACCAAACGTCCGTTCGACCAAACGTCTTTCGACGAAACGTCCGAGTACCCCAAATTGTAGTTCAACTCAGGCAGCAATGATCAATCGACTTATTAATGATTAGTTGTTTGTCAAATGAGCGTTCAACTATTTTGATTGTGAATTTATTGTTTTGAGATACTGTTGACCTCAAAATGGTTCACATCTTTTTGAGCCTCTAAATATCAATCATCTTTTCATCATCTTCATCGTCATCATTTAATTTATTTGTTAATTTACATGGTGTAAAAATGTGTTCATTTTTTAATTGTCTTTTCTGTTTTCAATAAAAAATAAAGGGATAAAAATACATTCATTTTTTTCAATTTTAATTAATCATTTTTTTACGTTTTACGTTAAAATAAGTCGGAAACCTAAATATCCACTGATTTTCATCCTCGCAATCATGAAAGACGGCCAAAAAAATGTTATTTAAATATGAATTATCATTTGTGTGTCCCACAACATGCATGAAATCCTGTTTCCATGACCTTTTATCATGGTAGAAGAAGTGTGGGCTTTCACTCTGGTTTTATCCCACATGCCCAAAAACATGCGCTCCAAATTGTTCCTGGGTATAATTGTGTGTGCATGGTTTTTAGTCTCTTTGTGCCCTGCGATTGGCTGGCAACCAATTCAGGGTGTACGCCACCTATTGCCTGTAGTTATCTGGGATGAGCTCCAGCACCCCAACGACCCATGTGAGGATAATTGGCTGGAAAAATGAATGAATTAACCTTGATTGTAAGCCCCATTCAACCTCATGCCACCCTGTTATACATATGATCCTCTTTCATAGCAGTAACAGCTGAAATATTGCCTTTAAAGAAGTGATTAGAGAGGACATCAGATAGTTTAAACCACAGGTGTCAAAGTGGCGGCCCGGGGGCCAAATCTGGCCAGCCGCATCATTTTGTGTGGCCCGGGAAAGTAAATCATGAGTGCCGACTTTCTGTTTTAGGATCAAATTAAAATGAAGAGTATAGATGTATACTAAATTTCCTGATTTTCCCCCTTTTAAATCAATATTTGTAATTGTTTTAATCAATATTTTCTGTGTTTTAGTTCAAAAATCATTTTGTAAAATCTAAAAATATATTTTAAAAAATCTAAAATAAACATTCATTTAGATCTATTAAAAACTGAATATTCAGGGCTTTTAATCTGGTTCTTTTAATCAATTTATTTTAAAAAATCTAAATATTATATCTAAAATGGTCCGGCCCACGTGAAATCAAGTTGACGTTAAAGCGGCCCACGAACCAACCCGAGTCTGACACCCTTGGTGTATATGTAGAAAAATGAATCAGAAAAGCACAGGTTTATTTTCAAGTACTTTGAAACTAAAACGTCATCCTTTCCTTTCTTGAGTCCAAGAGATAACTGTTTCTTTAAAAAAAAACTCAATTTTTTTAAAGAATTTCACTTTTGCACCAGAAAAGATGCTTGTTTTCCCAAGACAAAGCCCTCTGACATCTAAGTAGGGGCATGGCCTGCTTTTTCTGATTGACTCCCATGCAGCACACACAAAAGAGGCACTTTAAGTGTGTGTAACTCAACCAGGAAAGTGGGGTCAGCAATCCAGGCCCCCGCAGGGTGAGCCTCTGGTCAGTTTCAGCCCTCAACGGCGAACTCAGCTCTTCTGACTAGCCGTTTGATCTCTCAACAGACGTCCCCGAGGTCACTGAGGCGGGAACTGATGTCAGCGCGCCTGCGAGGGCCGCAGATACCAACCGTTTCTTCCTAATTGCGCTAAGAGGGCCACCTCACGCTCGCAACGGAGGGCCGTGTGTTGACGGGGGGAGGCGGCGGGTCAATTCCTGACTTCCATCACTGCGAGGAATGATGCTGTCACTCAGCTTAACTGTTTATGGGGCAAGTGACAATTTACAGACTTGGAAAAAAATGGACCGTATTTTTCGGATTATAAATTGCAGTTTTTTTTTTCATTGTTTGGCCAGGGGTGTGACTTATACTTTGGTGTGACTTATCTACCTCCTGAGTTGAGGGAGTTGTTTAAAAGTAACACTGTGGGTGAAGATTTCATTGGATTTAGTGATTTGGAGTGAAACTGATAGTTTGGTAAACTTGTTAGCATGTTCTTTATGCTAGAGTTAACTGAATAACTCTTAAGATGTTACGTCGTTACTCACATTACCAGGCATGTCAGTCATGTAACATTAGTGTACCGTACACTTATTCAGCCTGTTGTTCTCTATTTTATATTTATTTTAAATTGCCTTTCAAGATGACATGTATGTTTTAGGTGTTAAATTTCCCCCAAAAATGTGACTTATACTCCAGTGTGACTTATATTTGTTTTTTTCCTTCTTAATTATGCATTTTTCGGCTGGTGCGACTTATACTCCAGTGTGACTTATATATGTTTTTTTTTCCTTCTTAATTATGCATTTTGGGCTGGTGCGACTTATACTCCAGTGTGACTTATACATGTTTTTTCCCTTCTTAATTATGCATTTTTGGGCTGTTGCGACTTATACTCAGGTGCGACTTATAGTCCAGAAAATATGGTAATCAAATAATTGTTATTTTCTGCAATTATTTTATTTGTAATACTTTCATAAACACTTAAAGTAATACTTAATAAATATGTTAGAAATTTCTAATTTGCCAATTCCAGGTCATTTCATGTTTTGGAGTTTTTAGGGGGGAATTTTTTGGTCACTAGTTGACTTTGGGGCATTTCTGGGTCACTTTTCATTGATTTTTGTGTCATTCCCAGGTGACTGTTCAATTGAGGCATTTCGTCTTGATTATTCGCCATTTCAGGGTGACTTCCCATTCATTTTGGGTGACTTCCTGTTGATTTGGGGGCATTTGGGTAAAACTTCCTGATGATTTTGGAGTATTTCCCTGAAAAATACACTGGTTATGGCATCCAGTAATGTTGTAAATTGTATTTTATTTAAATTCATAGTATTTAAATGAGTGCCCCATAAAGGCTTAATTGGATTTGTACCGCGTCTGTAAATAAGGCTATAATGGCCAGCTGCTGTAGCACATGAAAGAAAGAAAATAATGAAATGGAAAACATGTTTTTAAACTCGCCAGATGATAAACAGGCACCGTAAGAGGATTTGTAGATTCATACATTGAATCGATGGGAGCAGATTGAGAGCACCGAGGGTTTTAGGTCACGCTTGGGGATGTTGATTCCTCGCTCTTATCTCGTGATATTTATTCTCTTTTAAAACACAGGTTTCAAACCCGCCAGCCAATACAAAACAAAAGATAATTTCTACCATTAGGATTTACAGTAGCTCACTTTCTGCCATTGAGAGTACGAGACATCCAATCTAAATTGAAGGGAAATCTAAATTGAAGGGAAATCTGAACTGATCGCACGTCCATATTTTCAGAATTCCAGCTTCATTCTAGTGATGTTCTTGGATTGTTTGATCTTAAGCACAACAATATTACAAGTAAAGGAAAAAGTGACCTACTTGACCTTCTGCAACAGTGAGATGAATTTTATCAAAATTAATGAACTTCTTGTGCTTTGGGCACACAATGTGGATTTTGATCTTTAAAAGCACAGATGTTGCTCAAAATGTTGGGATGGAATTTATTGCCTGTCATTGACAACCATGGGCATCAAATTGATTTAAACTGGGAGAACTGTGATTGGGCATCTTTCAGTACAAACCATTTTGACTAGGTGGGGCGAATAAATGAAAGGTTCATTCCGCTACCCATTCAAAATGGACTGGACATCTCGCGCTGTCAGTGGCAGTCAATGAGTTAAATGGTAGTATTTGCATTGAAGCTTATATGGTAGGATTCAAGGATAAACTGATTAAATTCAAGCAACTTGCTTCTGATTTTTTTTCTGAAAGTTATGTGATTAGCTATACTTTGAGTTGAATTAAATGACATTTGGTGTGTACCTTACCTTTCATGATTGGGCAAATCTGGATACATTCTTTAGCATGTCTGTTTCTGAGATTAACCAATTAACTTTTGATCTGCATCCACGATTATGATGCTAAAACACGTTACGTAAAAAATTGTGCAAGGCTTTTACTAAAAATCAATATGCATAAATACATATATATGCTTCGAGGTCCAAGGGATCCAAGGCTCAGGATCAGTTTTTTAAGGCATTTAAAATGTTAACTTTGGCATGAACTGTGAATGATTGATCTATCATGTGGATTGAGATATTTCTGCCTTTTATCAGGGATTATATCGGAATTTGAATCAGATCGTCTGTAGCCTTGGCAGGTCTGAAGATGTCAAGAATTGGTTGATTACTTTTGATTGTGTTCTAGGATCTGGACATTTTGCTCACAAACATTCCTGAAAATGGGTTAATACTCTTCAATTGAGTATTAACCAGTGTTGGGTTAGGATCTATTATGCTCTATGCATGAAACACATTTTACATGTTTTTTTGATACAATTCGCCTCACTGTTGTCAGTTTAGCAGTCAATAAACCAATAAATGAGGTAGAGAAATGGGGACAAATGCAACAACAGATGCATACTATCTAGATTTGGACCATTTGTTGTTGCTCCAGCTTGACTAATGGGTATAAGTAGTCAGTGTAGAAAGCATTTGTTTGGGCTTAGGAAATTATTAGTTCTATCAGAAATTGCACAGAGATTTATGAGGGGCATGGTAATAGTTGAAGAAAAATATGTTTCTTTTAACATGAGTGCCTCAAGGCTACAACTGTAAATCAAACACCTGACTCCAAATGGCACCTCATTAAACTTTTTTCAGCCACAGTAGATTTTGTTCTAAAGCAATGCATTGAGAACAATAGCTTGTCCAGACAAGTGAGGCGATCATCCTCTCGCCATGTAACAAACACAAGGTCATTGGGTCTATTGATCAAATAAAATTCAGCTGCTCTCAACCCAGCAGCCTTATCTCCAGGAAAAGACCATAAAAAAAACGGAATGAAAAATTGCAAACTGCGCTCATAAAGGACTTTCATTCTGGTTAATAGCCTGAAATGAAGGTTGTCGAACTGAGGCTGTGGGATTCAGTCAGACTCGAGAGGGTCGGCAGGCACAAGGTCTGCTAAAGTTCAATGTCAAGTTCAAAGCCATTTCCCACAATGTAATCCAGAAGAAGAAAAAAAAATCCCATGAGCCCTTAGGAGGGAACTTATCATTAAAGGGTTTTAATTTGACATCCAGTGCCAGTAAGCGCTGAGCTTTTAGAGTCAAGGCTACTGGTCAAATGGCTTCAAAGGAATTTGCGATTGTACAAGCATGTCTCCGGAGAATCTCTTTCTCTCCAAACTGCTGATAAGAATGAAAAATGTATGAGTCAAAGCCATGAGGAGATGAAAAATCTCCCTTTCATGGGGTAAAAATAAGTACCAGCTTGGCTAGGGCACGCATCAGCTGCTCCCTGTTCCTGCTGTGGCTAATAGAACATTCCGTTTGGCCAAGTGTTGATTAAAAAGTGAATTATTCCTCACTACTACCTCATTCCGCATGGTAGGAGATGATTAAATCGCTGGGGTCGTCACTAACTTATGAGGAATGATCGATACACGTGGGTTCAATCCGCTTTTGGTGGCAACCCGTAAATAAGAGCTTGACGTGGAGACTGCAGGCAAACAGCATTGAGGCGATTAATTAGGACAGTCGTGCTTGGACACCACTGCCAAAATCATCAATCCTGTTTTTTTTTATCTGATGGCTTCCCTCATCCATCCATAAAACATGGACGGCATCGCATCTGCGGGGTCAAATTTGGTTCTGTGACAGCGGAGAGGCTCGGCAGGATGTTGCCCCAGCTGTCCGGAGCCTGACCCTACCGTGTCAGGAAACGAGGGGGAATAATTATAGGTCAGGACTCCATCGCCCTGACTCACCGTGACATTCTTCCGCCGTACGAACATTACGCAGCCGTGACGACTGTCAAGGACCTCCCGAATGTTTTCCAGATATCCTTCGCTGTGATTTGGGGGTCAAGGGGAAGGAGGCGGGCTGACGGTGAAATCTACTGCTTTGTTCCGTGCAAACGGGAAACGGTGGCGCTTGTCAACTGAGACATCAGAACAGGTGGCTAAGGGCGTGTTGCATTGTCTAGACAACTGAGGAACACGGACAAAACCTCTTTAAGGGGTGTCTTTTGAGAAAGCCTTGGCTTTTGTTGTTCCCTGCGGCCTGTCCGTATGGATTGAACGGCTCGGTTTACATCGGAAGGCCTTTATTTGAATAGGGGGACTAAGGTTTAGAGGTGTTGGTCTTCAGATTCTTTGCAGGAAGGAGAAAATGACTTCAAAGGGTCCAAGGTTCCCTTTGTATTCTTTACAGGGGTCCTTAGGCTACACCAAAATAACACACTTAAGGACACATATGCTGCACCTAAAGAAAGGGTGCAAACATTTAAGATTTGAGGGCTTTTAAAGTACAGCCAACTAAAGTGAAAAAAAGGATTGGAATAATATCTCTTTGTTATGACAAGAAATGCGAGCATATTATTAGAAAACTCCTCCATCGATATGAAATCCGCAGAAATGAAGAGATTAATCGATTTTCGGGTTTTGCTATTTCGAAGCTGGGAATCTGTAATGTATGGCTTGATATCATTTTCTGTTTTGAAACTCTATGAACGCTCAGATAATAAATCGTCTTTTCTTTTTAAAAACCACTGTAAGCGCTTACAAAACCGATGTTGGCAAGTGCGAAGTACTAGCACATCTGCAGTCGCAGACCAATTTCAAAGTAAAAGTCTTAACAATTACTGGTTCATATTTCATAAAATTTATTGCGTCCACTTATTAAAAAACATCGTATGGCATTACATAAACACTTCCTCTAATAGGATCACTCATTTTCAGGAATGCTTGTGAACAAAATGTCCAGATCCTAGAACACAATCAAAAGTCATCAACTAATTCTTGACGTCTTCAGCCCTGCCAAGGCTACAGACCATCTGATTCAAATTGCGATATAATCCCTGATAAAAGGCAGAAATATCTCAATCCACACAATAGATCAATCATTCACAGTTCATGCCAAAGTGAACATTTTAAATGCCTTAAAAAACTGATCCTGAGCCACATCCTTGGACCTCAAAGCATATATTTATAAATATGCATATTGATTTTCAGTAAAAGCCTTGCGCAATTTTTTACGTAATGTGTTTTAGCATCATAATCGTGGATGCAGATTTGGAACAGTCAAAAGTTAATTGGCTAATCTAAAAAAAAAGACATGCTAAAGAATGTATCCAGATTTGCCCAATCATGAAAGGTAAGGTACACAGCAAATGTCATTTAATTCAACTCATAAAGTATAACTAAACATATAATGTTCAGAAAATATCCAGAGGCAAGTTGCTTAAATTTAATCAGTTTATCCTTGAATCCTACCATATAAGCTTCAATGCAGATACTACCATTTAACTCATTCACAGTTCTCCTAGTTTAAATCAATTTGATGTCGATGGTTGTCAATGACAGGCAATGAATTCCATCCCAACTTTTGGAGCAACATCTGTGCTTTTAAAGATCAAAATCCACATTGTGTGCCCAAAACACAAGAAGTTAATTAATTTCTTCTTGAACCAAAACAAAGTACATAAATGACCTTGGACAATAAATGAGTTTGAGGAAATGACAATTCTAAAATAATTTTATAAAGCATTTTTCATAGTGCAGATCCAGGCCTTGATCTGAAGCTAATCAGTTCATCCTGTGACCCAACCAAAGTAGTTTAAGAAAAAATGTCATTGAGATCCTTTCACATTTTATTGATTAATCTTCACACTTGGAAAAATACTGTGGTCCAGATTCCAGATCGAGTAGATGATCGACCAAACTACCTTTGGTTTAAACCAAGGGTGTCAGACTCGGGTTGGTTCGCGGGCCGCTTTAACGTCAACTTGATTTCACATGGGCCGGACCATTTTAGATATAATATTTAGATTTTTTTTTTTTATAAATGGATTAAAGGAACTGGATTAAAAGCCCTAAATATTCCATTTTTTATAGATCTAAAACAATGTTTATTTTAGCTTTTTTATATATTTTTAGATTTTACAAAATGATTTTTGAACTAAAAACAGAAAAAAATATTAAAAAATTACAATTATTGATTTAAAAGGGGAAAATCAGGAAATTTAATTCACATCTATACTCTTCATTTTAATTTGATCC